>NC_049234.1:20255683-20556635 GCF_011100685.1 Canis lupus familiaris | reverse complement strand
GTGAGGGAAGTGTGAACAAGGGAGAGAAAAATCCGGGAGGTCGGTGTGGATGAAACTCCAGTAACTACATTTCCAGAGACACACCTAAAGTGGGTAGAAGCAGCTGAACTAGTTTTGAAACAGGAGTATTTGCTGTAACATCCAACTGAGAGTAAATTAAAATCATCCGAGGTTCCAGGTTGGGAAGCGGGATCATGGCAATGAAAAGTTGTGGTTTGATGATAACAATGTTTGATGGGTTCGAGGGCTGTGGCATTGCCTTCTCAATAAGCTGTGAGCCTGGAATGTAAGACAGAAACAGATGTTCTGGTTCCAAGGTGTTGGTCTAAATTGGGTGAAGCACCAGTGGAGGAAAGGTGAATGGGACAAGGAGCCTCCAAAGTCTAGAGTCAAGAGTCTTGATACAGGCAGCATCCAAAGGCAGCACTATGGAGGAAGCTGAGATCTCCTCTCTGAAGAGACAGGGTGCAGGAGGCTAGGCAGAGAGAATGAGAGGTCAGGACAGAGCCCCACATACAGAATGGAGGCTAGAAGACAAGTCTGGGGCTTGGGAACCTCTAAGACCTTTGCTCTGGGCCCTCGGCTGGTGCACAAGAGCACCGGTTCCGAGTGTTGGATTCAGCACCAATGCAGTAGCCCACGGCACCTTCCATCTCCTGCAACTCACAGTTGTGCCCCTTTCTCATCTTGGCGCTCAGGTTCCGGTCCAAAGCAGTCCAGCCCTTGGGTACCAGTTTAGGGGATTTGGGGCATCTATATCCGGAGAAAATTTGGTATGAGATAAAGCGTTTCCCGAATCAGACTTCTAGGGGTCAGTCACTTCCTGGTTTGAGACCTCAAGCAAGCTATTTATACTCTCTAAACCTCAGTTTCCTCATCTGCAAAATGGCATAATAATACTACCTACCTCATAGGGTATTTACATTAGCATTAAAGGAAATAATGTACACCAAGTGCCCGGCATGTGGTAAATGCTCATTACATGATGATCGATAATGACGATGATATAGCAGCATTACACAGGTCAGGCCAGGTGTGCATGACATTACTGCATTCGACCTTTCCTTCCAGGTGAGGTGTATCCGTTTCTATCCCTCAGTGATCTGGCAAGAGCAGAAAGTGCTAGAAGTATGGATGAGGGTCATGAAGAGGAAGCCAGCTGGAGTTCTTGCAACTTAGCCATCTAGCTAGTGCAAATGAGCCATAGAATTATTATTCTTAGCTCTTCCCACTGCACCCCTCCCTCCACGTTCTTGTATCCCCAGGCTGGGAAACATCTGTTATATAATCATTCTCATGAATATGGGGTAGTTTATCTGTAGTTGCATACATTATATCCTTATCATCCACAGCCATACAGAGCCCAAAACTAGCTGTGCATCTTATCGTAATTAATCTTACTAATTAGGTTTAGTGTCTACTTCCTTTGTTTCCTGCTTCCCATTCCTTCAGAACTGATGCTGGGAATTTTATACTAGAAAGTTGCAGCTGTGTTCATATGCCATGGAGCTCCAGTTACAGAAGGGACATCCATGGCCCTGTGAGTTGAGTAATAATAACTCCCATGTACATTAATCCTTACTTTGTACTGGAGGTAACTCAAATTTTCTGCCCATTTGAGTGCTCAGTGAATGCTTTCTTGACTGATGTGGTGTGAAAGTATTGGGGTGGTTATTTGCTTATGGTGCTTGGGAGTTAGGATATATTTCCTAGAAAGCTTCAATTAGTTGTACATTAGTTTTCTATTGTTATTATAAGAAATTACCACGCACTTAGAGGCTTAAAACAATGCAAATTTATTATTTCAATTTCTGAAGGTCAAGTTCTGGGCAAAGCAAGGATCAGCTAATTCTTTGCTTAGAGTCTTGCAAGCCTGATACCAAGGTATCGGCAGGGCTGTACAACTTTCTGGAATGTCTGCAGGTAAATTCACTCAAACTCATTCCGATTGTTGGAAGAATTCAGTTTCATGTGGTTGTAGGACTGAAGTCCCCATTTTCCTGCTGATTGCCAGCAGGGAGTTCATTCTCATCTTCAAGAAGCTACTTACATTCTTTGGCTCCTGTCCCTCTATCACTATCTTCAAAGTCAGCAATGGTGAATCAAGTCAAACTTCAAATCTCTCTGACCTCCCCTTCTACCACATCTCTCTGCCTGGTCTTCATTTTCACAGCTCAAAAATTTTACTTTTGCTCATTCTCAGTATATTCAAGGTCCAACAAACTAACAAGACCAAAACAGGAGCATAGTAGATTTCAACTCTAACTCAGTGCTAGTGGCTGCCATATATGCTGTGTGGAGAAGAATACTGAGTCTCTAACAAAGTTCAGCAAGACCTAAGCCGTAACAAATACGTAGTGACATTGACTATGTGTACTTGTGTGGATCTACAGGTGGTAGATGGAGAAAGTCTTGGCATATGTGTCATTTGCAATCTAGCACCTAACATATAACTTATCATATCTACAAATTTTTTCATAAATAGATTTAAATGTTTGTTATCTGAGATTTTTTTTTTTTATATATATATATTAGAGCTCCTTAGAAAATGAAATCACAATAAGAAGTTTGCTCCAGTGATGCTGGTCAACTCTAACTGTTCTCTTGGATCTACTGTCAGACTGTTTACCTTGACACATTCTGTCTTGTTGTTTATGCCATGGTGCTAGGATGCTAATACAACCAGCTGAGCAAAGCTGTGTGTTGATGTCTTGGTTGGTGATATTCCCTGGCCCCATTCTTAGAGTTGCATCTGCATTGTAGGCTCTTATTTCCAGTTCCCTATTTCTTTCCAGTTGTATCCTCTTCTCCAAAAGACCACTCACTGGTTCCTTTCCTTTGAGTTCTCTGGGTCTTCAAATATGTTGTTCAGTCATCTATAATGCTCTTCACCCACATTTCATTGTTTGTAATAATTCGTTCAAGAACCAATCTCGAATGTCACCTCTTCAGGAAAATTTGTATATATCATCATAATAATGGTTAATATATTTTAGATAAAAACTAGGTCAGACACCAGTACCTTTAGATGATCTATAGAAATCAATTCTTCTAATGAGTCCATAAGGTGAATATCATCATTCCTATTTTTTAAATGAAGAAACAGACTCAAAGTGATTAACACATTTCCTAAAATGAGTCCAGTTAGTAAGAGCAAAGTCAGGTGGCAAATCCACCTGGGTTCAAATGTGAATCCCTTGTTCTTAATTTATGTCATGATGCTAAATGCTCTGTGTCTGAGACTCCTTATGTTTAAGTTAAGTCTTTCCTTCATGACCCCATCTCAAGATCACTGCCTACACAAACTTTTTATCATTCCTCTAAGTAGATGAGCCTGGGATTTGAAACATCCTCTTCTCTTATTTACTCTACTCGGGGCACTGTTGTCATTTCTCTCCTTGTATTACCTTGTATTATCTTCTCTTACTCTCTTTGTTTCTGGTGGGCTGCTGTGACCCCTCTGAGGGCTGGACCAGGACTCATTAACTCCCTCTTATTTAAAGGACCTAGCATTCTTCTGATGAATGCCTGCTAAATAACCAAAGAATTGATCAACACTCCTCTGAGTAGATTTTTAGAAAGCCTGACATGAGAATGATTCTGCTTATTTTAGGAGAGTGTAAGAAAAGATGACTAAGTAAGGCATGCACTAGTTACCTTTAATCCCCTTAATTGAGGCTTTAGCTTAAAGTTAAATTCCAAAATGATTAAAAGCGCATTACTGATCTCACACACCATTCCGGCTGTACGTCAATGCTCACCCACTGGGAGTATCAACCTTCCGAAGGGTAAAGCTAATGTTTGAGGGAGGAGCACCACCAGTTAGTGGTGCCAGAAGACTTAGGCCTTGGGGATCTGCATAAAACAACCCGCCCCTTTCTTCACACAGCGATGTTACCACTTGCTAATCAGTCAACAACTGGCCTCTGTGATAGAATTTCTTCTCTGGATTTACACAGTTCATAAAGACAGAACTGTCAGTAGACTTTTTCTTTACTAGACACCGTCTATTTCCATGAAAGTGTTTATTTAGCTTTGGGGACAGGAAATTACTGCAGTCCTAAAGATGGGGAGATAGGGTGATGCTGCAATTTCCTTTTCGTTATATGAGGCAAAATTGAGAAAACATTATACCTCTATATGTTATTTCAAAACCTTTTTGATAGTAAATATCTATATGTTTTTGTCTCTATCTATATCTCCAATGGTTTGTAGAATTCTTTTTATATATGCATAGTAATTTATGAGAGGTTCTTAACTCTGTCCAAAGAAGAGAAGACTCAGCTGAAAGTGATTCAAACGTTGAAGAAATTGTGATCTCACATAGCAGTGTGGTTAATATAAAGGGTCATTTAATTCTGTGGTCCCAGAGAGTCATCAAGGATCCAGGCTGCTAATATCTTTTTGCTTTGTTATTCTCAGCTTGGTACACTTTGTCCTTGGTTTGCCCATCCAAGATCTCAAAGTGAATGCTACTGCTTCCAGTTTCTTATTATCACACAACCAAGTCAGAAAGGAAGAAGGGAGAAGAGGGTAGTGTTGCATCACTGTTAGCTGGTGGAGCAATTTGGTTAATTTCAATAAAGAATGAAACTCTGGCATGCTAACTAGTTATGCAACCCAAGAGCAGTTTGCGTCCTCCAACTTTTTAAAGGGACAAGTGGCATTCAGCCACCCGAGATTGAGCAATATCAGGTCTGTGATGCCCTCAGATGTCCCAGCTGCACGCTACTGACTGGCTCAGTGTACACCTACCCTACCCCGGCAGGCACAGGTAATCCATTAAATCCCATTTGTGATGGGGACCCCAGATTGACGAAATGCATATAAAATATTATTAAAATTTGTTTACTAGTTTCTAATTCACTACAAGTAATACAAGTTTAGTCATGCTTAGAAGGGGAAGAAGTCTCTGGTTTAAAATGTTTACCTGAGGGTAAATCAGTACTTTCAGTATACTGATGGAGGGTGTATTTATTTAGTTATGGCTCCAAAGTTTCAGAAAGTACTAAACAGCCAAAAACTGTTACTATATTTTCTAAACATTTTAATTCTAGATGGAAGTCTTCACTCGTAAGCAGGCTGTTTTGACAAGTACCTTTTAAGATCTTAGTATTCATTGTAATAATATTGTGTTAGGTTAATTTATAAAAATGAGCACACATTAAATTTGCTTTAAGTTTATAATATATTAAAGTCAAATAAACGCTGTCACTTTAAATAAACATTGTAAACTTATTCTGTTTTATTTAAAAAATGTTTTTTTAACGTCAATGAATATTTTCTAGCAATGAGCAGCAAGAGACTTCAACTACTTATTAGCCAAGACAAATAATTATCATGATTGGAAGATTAATGAAGATTCACCTCCAGGAGTAAAAGAGGATTTCTGTTTCCCCTAATGTAAATATCTGCTGCATACCTAATGAGTCCTGCTTCTTTGACATAAAGGGGGAGAGTGGGTTGCTACATCTGCCATATATGCATCATTCTTTTTTTTCTTTTATTAATTAAACTCTACCCCCAACATGGGGTTTGAACTCACAACCCAGAGATCAAGGGTCATATGCTCTACTGACTGAGGCAGCCAGGCACCCCATAGTCATTATTCATTTATATACCTCATAATGGTGCAGTATGGAGGATCTGTGTGATAGGCATTGCTAATGCCCACCAACATGTGTGATTCTCCTCTGTTTGGCTACAGATAAGCACAAAATTCCATGCGTATTGAGACCAGGCCATGTGACTCATTTTGCACAATGAAATTAAAGTGTGCATGACTGATACTACTCCTGAGCAAAGAGTGTTTAATTACTACACTAATTGCTAGTGCTCCCAGCCTTCCTTGGCAGTGTAGCAGCTGCTGTGGAAATGGAGGCATGAACAGGAACCATCCCAAGGAAGACAGCTTCTTGGGGGAGTCTTCCAGATATATAGCAGATTACGAGTCAGTGAGAGATAAACCTTCAATGTTTTAGGCCACTGAAGGTATATTTTTACAGCAGCTTAATTAAACTGCTAGAACTAGTTAAGTAGGGTTATCTCCATTTATCTCCATTTTTTTTTTTTCTGGTGAAGGATGTTAGCTGTAAAAATTATGTAACTTAGTTCTACCACTTATCCATCTGTCCTTCAACTTAGACCTCCTTACCTTTCTTTTTTTGTAGCTACAGTAACAGTAATCTTAGTTATTTAAGGGAAAGGTGGCAGCTAGATAGTTTGTTCTAAAGACGTCAGATTCCATAAATATTTATTAAACACCCATTATATTGCATTATGTTGTTACATATACATTATTACATATACACTGTTACATTTTAACTGCACACACACAAAAATCTGTGGAGAGGAAAATATTGAAAAAAACATTGCACAGAAGAAGACTCTAGTTCATAGGGTGGTTAAATAAATTCTTCAAGACCACTCAGCTAGCAAATGGTAGAAATGAAACACAAATCCAGCTTGTTTAGCTGTAATTCAGATATACTTTTCATAATGCTATTCTACAGGCTTAGAAATTCAGTTCAAATAAGAAAAGTAGCCCCAAATGATATGCTATTTTAAAAGACATGATGGGAAAGAGTAAATAATATTAAAGAGTTTAGACAAATATGTTCAAAGCTGGAATGCATGTACTAATGGTTCTTGAAATAATTTTGGTGGTATTAAGGATGCCTGAGAGGCTTAGTGGTTGAGCATCTGCCTTCGGCTCAGGGCATGATCCCAGATCTGGGATCGAGTTCCACTTCAGGCTCTTTGCAGGGAACCTACTTCTCCCTCTGCCTATGTCTCTGCCTCTCTGTCTCTCTGTGTCTCTCATGAATAAATAAATAAAATCTTAAAAAATTTTGGTGGTATTCAACAAGATGTTCACTAGTGTTGAATTGGACTTGTGCTTCATATCACTAAGTATAACTAAATCACTCAATATTATACAAAAACAAGGGATGAGCACTGGTTGTTATTCTATATGTTGGCAAATTGAACACCAATAAAAATAAATTTATTTAAAAAATAAATAAAAAATAAAATAAAATAGAACTAGAATAATAATAATAAAAAAAAAAGACAAGAAGATCTGAGGAGTGGAGAGATGACAACCTGACTAGTGACTTGATACCCAAGGAATGATATGCTGGTGAGCTCCGTGGGTCTTCTTTTTGCCTCATGGGTCCTATACTTGGAACCAAAGAAGGTGGTACTACCGACAATGTTTGTGTCCTCTAAAAACCATACAGTGAAACCCTAACTCCCAATGTGATGATATCAGGAGGTTGGGTCTTTGGGAAATGACAAGGTTGGGGGTGGAGCCCTCATAATGACATTATAAAAGAGACCCCAGAGAGCTCTCCCATCCCTTCCACTAGGTGAGGACACAGTGAGAAGATGGCCATCTGTGAACTCAGAAGCAGATCTTTATCAGACACCTTATTTGCTAGCACTTTGGATTTCCCAGCCCCTGGAATGATAAAAAGTAACACCAATAAAAAATAAATTTATTACATAAAAAAGTAAGGTTATATGGTTTATAAGCCACTTAGTCTATGGTATTCTTTCATGATAGCCTGACCAGACTAACACAGCTATAATCTGGAAATGTCAATGGATACAGACACACACACAAAATCCCCCAAAAGGCTCACTCTCTTTAGTCAAAGAACCGGGGGAAAGTGAGATGAGCAAGATAGAAAAAAACTTTTGGGCAATACTCCCTCTACTCCAGCAAAACACCACAGACAAAAATCTCTGATTCTTCCTCCACCCACATCAGCAAAGGCAAAATGAAGAACAGAGACTTTTATCCTCGTGAGGCCATAATGAGGAATCCCAACACCTCCACCTGTATGGTGGTAGAGATGGTAGTAGGTGGTGTAAATGACTACTAGGGAACCTGAACTTACACCTTCATCCATACTAATTAGGCACCCCTTTACTTAGCCATCAAGATGGTTTCAAATGAAGCCTAGTAAAGGATCAAGACTTTCATTATCACCCAGTATTAATGAGGCACTCACCACCATGGCATCAGTGGAGCCCACGTGGGCATCTGGAACTAACCTCCCAAACCTACCAGTAATAAGGAATCCTTTTTCTTATGTGTGAGGCAGAATGAGGAATCTGGATTTCTGTCTGACTCCACCAGGAAGTAACAATGTGGCATCCCTTCCTACCTCTGCAGTAGGGGCAATATTATGAAATGCCAGGTAAAACAGAAGGTTTACAGAGATCTAGAGTCTCATAATGTAACATAAAAACTTCTGAATTTCAATTAAAATTTATTTATATTACTAAGAATCAGGAGGCTCTCAAGCTGACTGAGAAAAAGACAATTAGTAAATGCCAATTTAGAGATAACACAATGTTAGGATTATGTGACAAAGATTTGAAAGCCCTCATCATAACACTTTAACAAGCAATTATAAATATCCTTGACATAAATTTTTAAAATTGAAATCTCAGCAAAGGAATAGATTAAATAAAGAACCAAAGGTAAATATAATTAAAATATATAATAACAAAAATAAAAACATCAGTGGATGGGTTCAACAATAAAATAGAGAGGACAGAGGAAAGAATTAGGGGAACCAGTAGACAGAACAATAGAAATCATCCAATCTGAACAAAAGAGAGAAAATAGAGTGAAAAGAAAATGAATAGAGCCTTAGAGACCCCGAGACTATAAAAAAGAGATACAGTATTTGTGTCACTAGGGTCTCAGAAGGAAATGCTAAAACAGCACAACTGATAAAGTACTCAGAAATAATGGCCAGAAGTTTCTCGAATTTGGCTTGAGACAAACCTAGAGACTCAAGAAACAAGTTCTAAGCTCGATGAGCCAAAAGAAATCATTCCTAGACACATTATAAAGGACTCTTTGCAAACTAAACACAATTGTGAAAGCGGCCAGAGAAAAGTGGCACCTTTCTTTAGGGGAAAAAAATTAGAATGATAGTCTATTTCTCATCAGAGAGCATAAAGGTCAGGAAAAAGTGGTACAGTATTTTTCTAAGAGCAAAGAATCCTAGATTCAGTGAAAATTCACTTCAGAAATGAAGGGGAAATCAAAACATTCTCAGATGGATGGGAACTAAGGAACTTTGTTATCAATAGACCTGCCTAAAAAGAATGACCAAGGGAAGAGGTCTTCAACAGAAAAAACAAAAACAAAAACAAAATAACCTAGGAAGGAAGAAGAAACACAGTAAGCAAAAATATGTGTGACTACAATAGACTTTTTTTGGTCCTCCTGAATCCCTAAATCATGTTTTCTAAATTATGCCATTTGAAGCAAACACTATAATGCTGCCTGATATGGTTCTGAATATTTGTAGAGGAAATATTTAAGAAAATTATTTTACGAATGGGAGAGAGTAAAGCGTGGTAAGCTTTCCATACTTCACAGGAACAGGTAAAATGAGGAAACAAATAGACTGTGATCAGTCGTATATAATGTAATGTGATGCAATGTAACACTCAGGGCACCCGCAGAAAGCTACAGATTTTAAGTGTAAAATATGCACTAAAAAACACTACAGATAAATCAAAATGAAATTCTAGAGAATGTTCAAGTGACTTATAGGAAAACAGGGAAAAGAAAACAGAGACAAAAAAAAAAAAAAAAAAAAACAAAAAACAAAGAGAACAAACTGAAAACCAAGGTAATATTGAATTACATAGTGAGAAAATCTCTCCCTTTTTCTTTTTATTTTTTTTTAAATTTCTCCATTTTCAATGCCTCTCAAACTTCTGATCAAATCAGGCAGAAGTCCTAGTCCGATGACAGGAATCTTTAGCACTTCTCTAATATTGCTAACCTTTCCTTCTCTAACCTAGAGAGAGTAGGTCTCAGACTTGGAGATGTGGCTGGTGACAGTATTGGGCCACAACTGTATAACACTGCATTTATTTTTCAGGAACTTTCCTTTATGGTAAAATATGGAAGTTTCTATATATGAATCTTATAAAATATCCTTTTTTCAATAATTGGGAAGAGATCAACCTATGGAAAAATAATAAATACATGATGGTCATATATTCAAAAAAATAAATATTAGGAAGATGGTGTTCAAGTGACCAAAGTTTGAGAACTCATTTTGGTGAAGTGACAAAGCTATTTCCTATCATGTATACATTAATCAAACATTTCTGTACTAAATATTTATTATCTGTATATTATGTGTGTGTGTATATATATATATATACACACACACACTAAAAGAAGTCACCTTTTATTAATTTTTTTATTGAAGTAAAGTTGACATGCTATTTATGTATTTTTAAGCCCACTATAACGTGAGCTCCTTTAAATCAGAAAAGATGTCAATATTGTGTCTTTAGCACTTAGCATTATATTCACCACATAATGTTCTCAATAAATGTCTGATGAATATCTGATTGAATAGCTCCAAAGGAAAGTATAGAAAAATAAGAGTGGGCAGCGGATGGCTCAGCGGTCTAGCGCCGCCTTCAGCCCAGGGTGTGATCCTGGAGACCGGAGATCAAGTCCCACGTCGGGCTCCCGGCATGGAGCCTGCTTCTCCCTTTGCATGTGTCTCTGCCTCTCTCTCTGTCTTAAATGAATAAATAAATAAAATCTTAAAAAAAAAAGAAAAAAGAAAAAAGAGTGAACTCAGTTCCTTTGCTATGCTTTGCCGATGGTGGGCCAGGAGGATAAACGTTGCAAATAATTTACATACTTGAATTTTCTCTAAGCATGGGTTTATCTATGCATTGGGGTATTGGGTCTAAAATGAAGGAAGATGGGAATGGATGGTATGATAGCACTTCACCAACATCAACAGGAACAAAAATGTAAGAGAGTGCTTCCTGATATTTCAAATCTAGCTTTTATGAAACTACATTTAGTTGTCAGAAGGATTAAATATTTATCATAGACCTGTGTCCATTTATGTTATAATTTTATCAAGTACTATATACCAGGATCTCACAATTTTTTTTAATTTGGGGGGTTTTAGGTATGAGGTCTCTTCTTGAAGAACAGTGATATTTTATGAAAATTATTATTATCTAAATTGATGAAAAAGAAATTCTGCATGTATGTGTATATATCCGTGTGAATGTATTGTGTATCTAAAACATTAAAGCTCTTCTTTTAATCAGTTCCTTTCTACTTACCTAACAAACTTAAAAAGTGGAGAAAAATCTCTCAGAAGCTGAACTTTTATTATTTCTGGAAATAATAATATTTTCTCTTGCAATGTTAAATTATCTGAGGATATGAATAGCCATTTTTCACAAAGAGAAAAGTAACTTTGTGTGTTAGCGTGTGTGTAAACAGCAAAGTTGAATTTATCGCTTAGATTGTATGGCAGTACTTTCATACTTAAGCAAGTTTGTTAATTTTCTCAGACATAAACAATAATAGAGATTAATTACAAATTTTCCAGATGTGGTCTGAACAGATTTACACTGGAAGTAGGTAAACATCTTGGAGTTAACATCTTATCATGCTACAAATTGCTATTAAGTGTGTGAAATCAGTTCTTTTTCAAAATATCCTGTTTGAAATAATCTTGGCAATATTACCTGTTTAGCAAACTTCTTTTCTATAGATAAATACAAAGGTAGTTTGATCTGTTTCTGTTCAAAAGACCACAGATTTGGAAACTGGTCTCTCTTATTGTAGTGTATTGCATTGTTCTAAGATTTTGCGATGCCTTAGGGAGACACAACAAATAATTTACTTTGGAAGAATAAGAGTTGTATTTTTGAAGAATAAAGCAAGAAGTTAACTTTTACATTTTACTCATCTGTACTTATAAAGAACAATTCCAGTTAATTTTTAAGGAGTGAAATTTTATGATATACTATATATACTATGGAGAAAACATTACACAATGTCCTGAATAGCATATTCTAACAATTTCATATTCTCTTACTTCTAAGAACAATGGCTTGTTTCATGTTTTACTCCAATGGCCATTTCAGAAAAACAAAAGACTGTATTTGTAAGAAATGACATATCAAAACTGGGATAAAGGGAAGAGCATATTCATGAGGAAAGAATGACTCGTTTTAGAGGCATAGTTATTTCTGATGCCCAATAAATCAGAGATAAATATATAGTTTATTTCTTCATTCAATTAATAATTATTGAGAGTCTACTTTGTACGAAGCTCTGTTTTATCAAAGTTACTTTGGTGAGCAACCAAAAAAAAAATTCCTCCTCTATACAGGGCTTACACTTTATGGAGAGGAGTCTGATTATAAACAGGGAAAACTGTAAGTTCATGTAAGGTAATAACTATAAGGTGATAGGTAAATCATGAGAAGTACTAGAAAGAAGATAAAAAAAGGGTGATATAATAGCAAGTGATTAGTAGAGAGGAAGTTGCAGTTATATTGGAAGTCAAGGAAGGTTCTATGGTCCAACTGTAGGAATTTAGATCAAGACTTGGTACGTTCGCAGTCCTGAATAGCACAACAAACACGCACACACACACACACACACACAAATTTGTTTAAAACACACACACACACACACAAACACATGGGTTACTTTGCAACCATTATTGCAGGCACAATGTTGGCTTTGACCTTAAACATCTACCTTTGTGACTAGTGAGATTCAGGTCCCTGGTAAAGGTTTCAATTCTCTTTGTCTTTTGTCCCCTCAAAAATAAAGTGGAGGCTTGGCCTAGTTCACTGTGGATGTTGAAGTGGACACTGTTTTGGAGTCCATGGAGGATTTAAGCAATTGAGCCACGTAGGTAAGAAAAAATATAAATTCTTCTAAGTTAAATGCGTAGATTCTCTCATAGAAAGAATCATTTCCTAGTGCAACGGTACATCTATATTCTTGCTATTTGTTTTTTAGTTTTTGCTTCTGGATGTTTCTGCAAGTCAGGGTAGTAGTTGCAGTATATGCATATACACATGCATCTATCTATCTATATCTATATATATTACCTGTGTCTATTATATATACCTGTGCCTGATAGATCTAATGTAATATGCATGATATATCAATTTTTTACATTGAGAGATAGTCTGTAAACTCTAGAATTGAAAAAGTTGTAATTTTATTATTTGTTACTTATTTAAATATGTAAATTTAATGTTTACTTAACACTCCAAATTTATTTATTTATTTTTTTAAATTTTTAAAAAAATTTTTATTTATTTATGATAGTCACACAGAGAGAGAGAGAGAGGCAGAGACATAGGCAGAGGGAGAAGCAGGCTCCATGCACCGGGAGCCAGACGTGGGATTCAATCCCGGGTCTCCAGGATCGCGCCCTGGGCCAAAGGCAGGCGCTAAACCGCTGCGCCACCCAGGGATCCCCAAATTTATTTAAATATATAAATGTTTATATAAAATTTAAACATTTTATATAAAATATATAACTATATAATATATAAATATTTATATAAAATATATTAAAATGTCATATAAATTTATTTTAAATTGATAGCCATAAGTTATTATGTGCCTTTGTCTTTCTCATCTTAATAATTTTAGTTAAAAAATAACTGTTTAAAAATATGACACATAATATATTATTTCTGATATTTATGTTTGAAATGTTTACAATTTTGACAAAAACATATTCAAATATTATGTATTTTAAATATATTCAAATGTGGTATACTTCAAATAAATTAAATTTTACTTTTGATCCTTTTAATCATTATAGTGAATTCACTCCAAATTGTACAAACACAGTGAATGATGTTGCTTAAGTGAAGGTAAGAAAATCAAATTCATGGAATTATTATATAGTAGTTTACAAAATATGTATGTCTTTATTCTATTACTAATCTAAACATCACCAGTCTTTCAACCAGAACACTGAGACATGCAATAATAATTACATTATATTCAATTATCTGATATTTAGCCCACCTGCAATCACATAAACCCTATTGTTCTACATATGTACAATGTAATTCTGTGTTACAAGGACATATTTGGAGGACATAACATAACATGACATAACATAACTTATTCTTTTTAGCTTGTTAGCTGGTCATTTAGACATGAGGTCTATGGGTTACCCTAAGCCCAACGAATGTCTGGGTAGAGGTCTACAATATGTCAGCTATGCACAGGCCTGAGAGCAATGAGAGAAAGATGCTTGGTGTGCTAGAAAAACAGCAAGAAAAGCAGTGTGACTAAAGCCCAGATATTGCTGGGAAGAATAGAAAAGAGGTCAAATGGGAAGCTAATAGAGTGATCCAGAGCAGATAAGGTTGTGGTTGACTCTAGATTGGTAACTGTGTAAGTAGAGGAAGATAGAATTCAAATATACTTAGAAGCATTGTTGACAAGATGCTGAAGATTCCATACAGGATATGAATAAAAGAATCAAGATGGTTCTAAGGTTATTTGTTGAGCAAACAGAAGATAAACTCAAGTAATGCATCCATTTACTGATATGCAATCAGTAATTACTCTGAAGATTGGATTACTACAAAAATGTGTAAAGGTGGATGGCCAGCAATGTAAAAGTGATAACAGTAACAAAAACAACGATGCCTAATGTCTGCACCTATAAAGGATTCATTTAATTGTTTCATTTGATTACCGCCACAATCCTGTAAGGCTATTTACTTTCTAAATTTTACAGAAATTATTATTATTATTATTATTATTATTATTTACAGATTTTATGTATTTATTCATGAGAGACACACAGAGAGAGAGAGATATTGAGAGAGAGAGAGAGAGAGAGAGGCGGAAACACAGGCCGTGGGCGAAGCAGGTTCCATGCAGGGAGCCCGACGTGGGACTTGATCCTGGGACTCTGGGATCATGCCCTGAGCTGAAGGCAGATGCTCAACCACTGGGCCTCCCAGATGTTATTGAAAAGATGTATTGCTTAAGTTTCTTACCTAAGATCCCAAAGGTAGAGACCTAAGAAAGGAGTGGAAAAAAGGAAGACCTAGAACAGAGTCTTGTCTCAGAATTTCCTCCTAATGCCAATTTCAGCAGTTATTTAACTTGAGTCTAGTGCTTCTGATCTCAAGTACTACTCTTTCTACTATGCCACAACCTTATTCCCATGCATGAGGAGTTGATCTCCTGGTCTTTCAGTTCTAAACGTCTGTAGTTTGTATTCTGTACCTTGGATCCAAAAGGTAACAATAAAAACCCATCAATAGAAGTTGCAGAGATTGACTACCCTTCCTATCTGTAGTGAGGAAGTTTCTGCCTTCACCTTAACCTTAGCAGCCCAAGCATTCTATTAACTCATTCATGTTATTATAGAACATTATAGGTTCTATAAGTAACCTTTAAAAACATATTTTTTGAGATTTGATTCTTAAAAATATTAGTCTTCAGGGATTAGGTAGGTCAAGCAGTACCAGCCACTGTCCATTGTTCCCTGACGTAGCATCACTGTCTTCAAATGAGCCTCAATAGATACAATAACAGGTGGCTGTGTTCCCTTATATTTCATGAAGATTTTTTTTAAGATTTTATTTATTTATTCATGAAAGACAGAGAGAGAGAGAGAGAGAGAGAGAGTCAGAGACACAGGCAGAGGAAGAAGCAGGCTCCCTGCAGGAAGTCTGATGTGGGACTCGATCCCAGGATTCCAGGATCACGACCTGAGCTGAAGGCAGACGGTTAACCACTGAGCCACCCAGGAGTCCCTGAAGATTGTTTTTTTTTTTTTTTTTTTAAATGAAGCATCAGTTTTGTAGTATAGGAAACTGGGTGTACCTTCCAAAAGGCCATCAGAGTATTGTAATTCTTCTTACCAGGTCTTTAATCTCTGAGTAATTGATGCTGTATTTAAATACTTACTGTATATGACAACTAATAAGAGAAGGAGACTAACCACTGGCAAAATCTGATTATTTAAATAATGGCTAAAGTAGTAATTTGTAATGGTATTAAGTGTATTAAAGAAGTCTTAAAGCACAAGTTTTGACTGAAACAGACTAAATGGAAGGCAACTTTATATCTGCTCATCTTTATGTTTTCAGAAATGATAGCTTATATAATATTTTAGGAGTTCCTTCTATTATTGATTTGTGAGAGTTCTTTCCATATTCTGGATATAATCCATTTATACTTTCCAGGGTGCTAATCTTGTACAAATTCTTGAAATTTTTTTAAAGATTTTATTTATTTATTCATGAGAGACACAGAGAGAGGCAGAGACATAGGCAAAGGGAGAAGCAGGCTTCCTGCAGGGAGCCTGATATGGCACTTGATCCTGGGACTCGATCCTGGGACTCCAGGATCATACCCTGAGCTGATGGCAGATACTCAACCACTGAGCCACGCAGGCATCCCATAAATTCTTGAAATTTTGATCTCTAAGTATTTTATGCTTTTTGATGCAATTCTGAATGCATTTTAATAATTTGTTGGCCACTGCTCTGTATATAGACATACATTTGACTTTTTGGTATATTTACCTGGTAATCTGTGGTATTGATAAATTTGCTTTTTTGTTAGCTTTTTTTGTATATATCTAAGGATTTTCTTCACACAATGGTTCTTTCATCTGTGAATAAAGGCCGTTGTAATTCTATCTTTCAATCTGTATGCCTTTTATTTCTTATTTTTTGCCTTGTTACGCTGGCTAGGACCTATGAAATAGCTAAATAGAAGTAGTGCAAACAGATGCTTTGCTTATTCTCAATCTTATATGGGAAAACACTCCATATCTTCCCTGTTAAGTATGATACTAACTTAAGATTTTGTTTTTGTAGAACCCCCTTATATAATTGATGAAGCTTGTTTTATTATTCTTTGCTCAGGTATTTTATAATGGGTAGAAAAGTTTTAAAAATGCTTTTCCTTCATCCATCGAGATGGTCATCTGATATCTTTGAGGGTTTTTACTCCCTATTATTTGGAAAGTTACATTAATTGAATTTTGAATACTTAACAAACTTTGCACTCCTGGAAAACTTGAATTTAATTGTGGTATATTATTCTTTTAAATTATTGCTGCATTTTATATTTTTAAATATTTAATTAACATTTTCAACTATGTTCATAAGATATTAATCTTAGATTTTCTTGTTTATAATATGCTTGTCAGATTTGGTTATCTAAATTTTGGTGGACTTTTAAAATTAGTTCAAAAGTGTTCTTCAGTACTCTATTTTCTGAAATAATTTATCTAGAATTGGTGTTAATCTTCCTTGGGTGTTTGGTAGAGAAACCAATGAAACTCCATGGGACCAAAGTTTTCTTTGGGGAGGAGGTTCATTTAAAAATTCAATTTAAAAAATTCAATTAAAAAATTTTCAATAAAAAATAAGACTATTTATATTTCCTATTTCTTACTGTGCAGTTTGATAAGTTGCGTTTTTCTAAGAATTTGTCTTTTTCATCTAAGTTGTCAAATGTATTAGCATAAAGTTTCTTATACAATTCTCTTTTTTTTTTTTTTTTTTTATGATAGTCACACAAAGAGAGAGAGAGAGAGAGAGAGAGGCAGAGACACAGGCAGAGGGAGAAGCAGGCTCCACGCACCGGGAGCCTGATGTGGGATTCAATCCCGGGTCTTCAGGATCGCGCCCTGGGCCAAAGGCAGGCGCCAAACCACTGCGCCACCCAGGGATCCCCTACAATTCTCTTATCTTTTAATAACTATAGGATCTGTGGTGATGTCTTTTGTTTCATTGCCAATCAAAGAAATATGTGGCTTCTCTTTGGTTTTTAATGTGTTATTTATTAGGATTTTAAAAATTGTATTAATATTTTCAAAAAAGTAACTTTGACCTTTCAAATTTTTCTTTATTATTTTTTTTTTACTTTCCATTTTATCAATTTCTGCTGCTTTTTAAAATCATATTTCTCAGGGCACCTGGGTGTCTCGGTGGTTGTGTGTCAGCTTTTGGCTCAGGTCATGATCATGGTGTCCGGGGATTGAGTCCTGCATCAATCTCCTTGCAGGGATCCTGTTTCTCCTTCTGCCTATGTCTCTGCCTTTCTCTGTGTGTCTCTCATGAATTAAATAAATAAAATCTTTTTTAAAAATCATATTTTTCACTATTCTTTAGTTTGTATAATCCTTTTGATGTGATTCAGTGGACTTTTCTTCTATAGTGTTCAATTTACTGTAAGCTCGTCCAGTGAATTATTCATTACTGACATTCTGTATTTTCTCACTAGATTGTTTTTTTTTCACTAGATTGTTTTTTATGCAATCTTCTAATCTTTCCAACTACATCACGACTAAATCTAGAATATATTACATGCCTTGTCCAAAAGAGCTAAGAGATAGCTCACATTTATTTAAGCCAGAGGTAGAAATTCTGCTTAATCTCATCAATGTATATTAAATATCAAACAAACTGTAGCTCTTTTCTAATATTATATCTTATACTCAGCTAAGGAAAAAGGTTGGTGGAATAACATTTTACCATATTCATGTATTTTTAGTGTTGAATATACACCAAAATATATTCTAAGTGAAAAGCTGAATCAATTTTTAAAAAAGAACCCAAATGAAATCAAAGGATCATTCAAGGTGTTAAAATGTCTTTAGGCAGTATTTTTTTTTTTTTACAAACATCTGTTTCCAATATGAGATAGTTTAAGAAATAACTCACATGAGAACTAAGAACATTTTTAAAGCTTTTTGTAAAAAACTCGTATATGACCTAAACACATACAGTAAACACTACAAACCAATCCGACTTCAACATAAAGGGTGAGTATTCTCCAAGGAGGAGATGATTGCTTTTAGCACAGGGTATAAATGAATAATGAAATAGAAATTTATTCAGCCTGTATTTAGTGAGTGTATCTCAAACTTTAATCCTTTTGAGAGCCATTTGGAGAATTAATCATGTACATTTCTGGGCATGACTGAGTGGTTCTAGAGTGGCATCTAGGAATATTCACTTTTAACTAGACTTCCAGGTTATTGTATCTTTAACCACATGTCCTTAAGCCATTGAATTGGAGGCAATTAATACTAGATCTAATTTCATAGTTAGAAGAGTTCTATGAGACCAGCAGCACTATCTTGAATTTAAAATAGACCAAACTTATGTAAAGGCCATTAAAAGAGTGAGAAAGAGAGAAAAAAAGTTGTGAGCCCAAGTTTTTTTTTTTTTTTTTTGTCTGTAATGACCATGGTCTTTTAGTGAACCACATACCCTGCTTTCCAGCCAGGCGTACAACATGCATCTTCTTAGTTTACCAGAAGTCTGAGTCCTCAAACCAATGTAGACCTCTTACAAACTCTTATTTCTTCAAAATACAATATTAAGAGTCATTTAAGTTAAACTTGATAACTTCTTCTGCAGTGGTCCCATCCTTTTCCATTATCAAGTGGAAATTTAGACCTTACCTCATAAATATGTACTGGTAAGTTACCATCCTTTCTGTCAAAAATACCTCACTGATATCCACTCATATGCCTTTTCAGTATGTTGTCCACATTGCAGCTAAGTGATCTTTTCAAAATGGAAATTTAATCATGCTTAAAATATTTCAGTGATTTTCTTGGGAGATAACAGTTCTTAACATGACCAACATAGCCCTGAATAATTTGGTCTCTACTTGTTTCTCTAGCTTCTTCTGTATCAAGATTACTGGCTCTCTCTCTCTCTCTCTCTTTCTCTCTCTACTATAGATCCTTTGGATCTTTGTAGCTCTAAAATATGCCATATTCCTTTCCATCACAGGGTCTTTGCACATGCTATTTCCACAAGCCGAAATTCTCTTCATCTTTATCTAATAAGCTTTCATTTTGGGGGTCTGAACTTAGTTATCCTCTTGGAAAGCTTGTGATCTCCCTGAATAAATCAAATACCCAGTTGTAAGCTTACAAAGCACCCTGCATCTATTCTTACTAATGTCGTCATTTTATATTTACATCTGCTATTGCGAGTCATATCTGTCTCTCAATTAGGTTGTAGACTTTATAAAAGCAGACAAACCTTAATTTTGCTCTGCATTTTCAACATTTATCCCAGTGCTTAGAACACATGAAGCATTCAGATGTTTTATGAAAGATCACACAAATTAATTAATTAGCTTAACAGTGAGTTTCTTGGCAAGAAAGACAATGAAGTTAAAGAAATATGGCTTTGAACATGCTTATTTTAAAAAGAAATTTAAGATTGCCTAGAAAAGAAATACTATAAAACACTATTTTTTTCATAGAAAATTACAACCTAGTCAGAATAATAGAACAAAAATTGTAAAGTATAAAATATTTGTGCCAACAACATTTAGCATTAAAATATAATCTAATTTAAAATATATTTATAAGATGCTGAAGCTATCTCCAAGAATAAAATTCCTATTATTTCCTAGAAAATATGGTGACTCAGGGGAATTAGACGGAAACCAAACAAAATCATCTTTTTGTGATTCAATATTGGATGGATTATTGGAATCTGTGACCAAAATACATCTGTGGATACAAACACAAACTCAGCCTTATTTTTTTCCTTGAGCCAGCCAAGCACTGCTTATAAATCACCCAGAAGCAGCAATAATGGTGTATGTCTTTTCTGAGGACCCACTGTTCATAATGAATTTTCCCTAGTTAGCCCTTAATATATCTATGAAGCAGATTTCTGAATTTTTCTATTTTAAAAATGAAGTAACTGTCATTTTAGTTATTTTGAAGTTGACACATAGTCCAAATAAAGTAAGTAAAGCACCACATACCAAAATATCTTCTGCAAGACATAAGCAACAGGTAAGATGTTAACTGCTGTCCTGTATTTGAAAAAAAAATTAAATTTTGATCCCTGATAAAAATAAGTTTATTTATTTATTTATTTATTTATTTATTTATTTTTATTTATTTATTTATTTTAAAGATTTTATTTATTTATTCATGAGAGAGAGAGAGAAAGAGAAAGAGAAGAGAGAGAGAGAGAGAGAGAGAGAGAGAGAGGAAGGGTCCATGCAGGGAGCCTGACGTGGGACTCGATTCTGGGTCTCCAGGATCACATCCTGGGCTAAAAGCAGCGCTAAACCTCTGAGCCGTCCTAATCCCTGATAAAATAAGTTTAAAAAGGAAACTCGATTTCTTTGTTGTGGGGCTTCCCAGAAATGTGTTTAATGTTTTAATATGCATTGTGATCCTCCAAAAAGAATTAAATAGAAACAGAATTTCCTATATTTACTTGGACTCCTAAAATATTAATGTAGTTCAAGAAATATTTCAAGAAATTTTCATGGTTTGTGGAGCACAGTTTGGGAAATTGTGATATTATAATGCATGTGGTTTAAAACCATGTAAACACAGTGTATTTCCTCTGACCTCAAGTCTCACCTCCTTTTGGCATGTTTGGAAAAGGTGTTGGACCAGAGGGGATTGTTTAAATAGAGTTTTAAAGTTGATGGTGGATATATTGAATTCCATAATTTTATAAATAATTTTATGACTTAATTTCCTTTTCTAAAGCCCTGGGAGATTAAAAAGACCTTGACCTCATTGACTAGTAATCAATAGGCACAAAGTTTTATTTTATTTTTTAAAAGACTTTATTTATTTGAGAGAAGGAGAGAGAGAGAGAGAGAGAAGCAGAGGGAGAAGCAGACTCCCTGCTGAGGGGGAAGCCCAGCCTAGGCTTGATCAGGCCCCTTGGGATCATGACTTGAGCCAAAGGCAGGTGCTTAACCTGTTAAGCCACTCAGGCAGCCCTGGGGATAAAATTTTAGTTAAGCAAGATGAATAAGTTCTGGAGACGCACTGTCCAATATTGTTCCTGTAGTCAACAATACTGTATAGTATACTTAAAAATGTTAAGAGAGTAGACTCATATTGTGTTCCTACTGTGATAAAATAAAATAAAATAATATAAAATAAAATAAAATAAATAAAATAAATTGTGAGCTCAAGGTGCATGTAATTTGGAATCAAAACAAGATTTATCTTCAAATACTAAGTTTATATCTATTCATGGCACTGCCTTTCACTGGGAGGCAATTCCACATAATGGTTAAGAACATGAGCTTTGGGTTGTGATTGCTCAGAAATAGGTATATCAACACCAACAAAATGTATAAACTTGTGATTTACATAAACTATCTTAAAATTCATTTTTTTCCCTCTATACAAAGAGACAAAAAATAGGATTGCCATGAGAATTAAATAAAATAACAAACATAAAAAGGTACAGTGAATGTCCCCAAATAGCCAGTACTACCTGTGGTTGGAGAAATTGTCTTAAAGATAGTTTTTATATGTAAACAAAATATGGAGAATTGAGATATTTATTTCAAAAAGTCAACAAATATTTAGGAAAAAAACATGTTAAAGCATTTTATTTGCAAATTACTTTGATCATTGTCTTTCGTTATTTGTTATTAGAGTTTTTTAACCTTGGTTAAAGAAGCTTACGACCAGATAGATTTTAGGAAGTCCATGACTACTGAATCATAAGCAAATTTTTATATGTATTTATATATAGACCTTGTTCCTTTGAGAGAAGTTTGAAGACTGTTTCCGGATTCTTCAGCTCTGAAATTTATTAGTCTCTAACTTATATTCCATCCACATTATTTGTTTTGATACAGATTACATGTGAAGGTCTTTTTGTCCTATGTAAACGAAATCATTTCACAGAGATTTTCAAGGGTGTCAAAATTCCCTGGTCTTTTTCTAGAGCTGTATAAACTTTCAGGTACCACCTTTTGGTAGTTATTGGCTATACAGAAAAACTTAGATGGTATTTTGCAAGTACTTAAATGTCAGGTTGATGATCAAAGAGCCTACCTGCACATGAACACACCCCTGTGCACAAAAGAGTGATTCCAAAATGCCACCGTCTACTTGATTTTTGGTGAAAAAATACTAAAACTATGGATTCAAATGTGTAAATATAAGAAAGAATTTAAGAGGAATAGTTTTTATTAACTAGTTAGCAATAGAGTAAGATTATTTACTCTTATTGTCCATCCTTAAAGTGCATTAGCAAAGTAAATTAAGTAATAGAGTGTGATATTCATTTTGAACTCTGCTTTATGCCAGATGTTAATAATTGTTGTTGCTCAGAAATATCTTACACTGTACCTTGTACCTCACATTAAGACTCTCAGAAACAGTATTTAATAGACTTGTTGACCAGCAGTGCTCTACTAGGTTAGCCAATGAGAGGCATCCAATTGAGATCTGGATAGTGGAAGAGAAATAAGCCGTTAACTTTATGATAACAGCTATCAGTAATCAATTGGTCCATGACAGAAGGTGAATGTGGGGTTCGTTTTCTGGCTTCCTGATTCCTTCTAAGAATCTGTTACTCTGCTGCTATAGGAAACTGAGACCATTGGTGGTCACCTTTCACACTATCCTTGGATTTCCGGAATTCCTGAAAGTGCTCTCACCATCACTGCTCAGGAATCTAATACCATATACTGAATTACATTTTCTAAAGATATCTAGAATGGCTTTTATTTTCCAGAACAAGTTTTGATTATTATAGTTAGCATAATAAAAGTAGAAACTGAAGTGAGAATGAGAGTGAGCATAGCACTAAACTGGAAGCCTTAGAAACCTGGGATCTTGTGTTAATTTTGCTGTTAACTTGCTGAGTGACTCATGATTTTACCTTCCAGGGCTCTGTTTATTCATCTATAGTTTCAGATGATTTCAGGGGTGAATTTTTCCAAACATTGAAGGAAAAGATAACGTTAATCTTATACACTTGTAGCAGATAATTTAGAAAAAAAAAAAAAAGGAACACTTCTTTTGAATCTTAAAAGAACATTGCAAGAGATGAAAATTCCAAGCTAATTTCTCTCTCATGAATATAGGCAAAAAAAACCTTTAAAAAATCTTAGAAAAATCAAACTTAGTCATATACAAATGGATAGCACAGCACAACAAAATCAGGCTCATTGCATGAAAGTTATAGTGATTTACTGTTTGAAAATAAGTCAATGTAATTTATTGTATTACAGAATGCAAGAGAAAAGAGAGGAAGGGCAAAGGAAGAGAGAGAGAGAGAAACCCAAGCAGACTCTGCACTGATCAGGGAGCCTGACTCCGGGCTCAATCTCATGACCCTGAGATCATGACCTGAGTTGAAACTAATTGTTGGATGCTAAACTGACTAAGCCACCCAAGGGCCCCTACTTATAACCATCTCAGTGAATGTAAAACAATGACAGGAGTTATAATCCACTTATGATTAGAAAGTAATTCCTTAATCTGTTAAATGACAAGTTAAAAAAATCCAATAGATATTTTCTAGCTAAGTTTTAATGATTTCTTACTGAACTTGTGAGCAAGACAAGAATTATTATCACATCTAGCATACAACATTGTCCTAGGAAGGCAGAGCCAAAGGCCACAGCACCTGGCATAGCTCTTATATATATAGTCAGTTCTCAACTAATACTGAAGAAATGCTCGGTATTGCTATTTATATCAGAAAGGAGGTAAAGAATGAGAAATAACTGCTTTAATTTAGCTGTTGGAGGTATATTAAGGCTGTAGGATGAGAAAATAGTTTTTCCCAGTCACTTTATTAAAAATATAACATTATCTTTATAGCATAAATTTAATTTTAGGTCAAAATGCTTTTAATTTTACAGTTTTAAATAAAAATTCTAAAATAGTTTTTTAAAAGATTGCTGTAAATCACATGAATGAAGGAAAAATGAAAATCTGTACAGTAATATACAGACCATAGTCTGGGAGAAAAGCCATTTGTTGAACATGATCACTTAGCTGACACTGTCATTCAGCTAATACTATCACTCCAAAGTAGGAGCCCAAGATGGCTTGGGGTGGGAATTTTAGGCTGATTGGGGGATATGATTTAACAGAGCAGGACAAAGTTCAGAGGAGAGGTAGGTAAAGGTAGCCTCAATATTGGAATTTTGTAATACCTTTGCTTTAAAAAAGTGTGCGTTTCAGATGACCTGTCTCCAACCAAAGATAATATAGTAAAAGCCTTAATAGTGACACTGTTTATAAACACTAAAAATTTTGAAGATTGAAATAGATAAACCTTTGGTTTAAAAAAGCATGTATAGGGGCACCTAGATGACTCAATCGGTTAAGCATCTGCCTTTGGCTCAAGTCATGATCTCAGGGTCCTGGAATCGAGCCCCACATTGGGCTCTTTGCTCAACAGAGAGCCTGCTTCCCCCTCTCCTGCTCCCCCTGCTTGTGCTCTCAGTCTCTCTGTGTGTCAAATAAATAAATAAATAAAATATTAAAAAAATAAAACAAAAAGCATTGTATATTTGAAAAATGTAGAAACAAACTATAAAATGGAAAATTCACTTATAAATCTATTCTCTCTAATAACTATTATTACCATCATTTCCTTGTGGTATTTTTCAAATATAGTCAGGATTACTGTGTGTTAGTATAAGTGCATAAAAAAAGGAAATGAGTTTGGATGTGACTTCTTCCTTTTACTATGAGTTCACAAAGTGAAGAAAGAGGTACTCACTGGTGTAAACCAGGAAAAATCCATAGGATCAGACATCAAGGTGAAGACAATATAAGTGCAGTGAAGTAGCGTGCACCTCTTGAATGGAAAGTCAATATTATTTTCCGATGAGATTGAATATGCTTTTATTTCAGGTTCTTTCAATATTCAATAATCTTTCAATATTCAGCTCAAATATAACTTCCTTTCGAAAGCTCCATACCTTTCTTCTTCTCCCAGGTCAAATTCCCCTTCCTCTGCACCTTCATGGTATCCTAAACAGTCTCCTATCATAAATTCCATGCTACTTCATTGTACTTTCTCATTCTTTCTGTATCAGCTTAAATACCATTCCTCAGGGAAAATGGTC
The DNA here is from genome assembly GCF_011100685.1 of Canis lupus familiaris. Classification (NCBI taxonomy): domain Eukaryota; kingdom Metazoa; phylum Chordata; class Mammalia; order Carnivora; family Canidae; genus Canis; species Canis lupus. The sequence continues at coordinate 20,530,912 of NC_049234.1, read as the reverse complement.
AGACACCTGTGATGCAGTTAAATCTTCAGTGTACACTCCTATAGCCCCCTAGATTTTGCTTCATAGCAGTTATAATGGTGTATTTATGTACATAATTATCTATTTTATATCCTTTCCCAACCCACCTATAAATTGTAAGGGAAGAAACTATGTCACTACTTTTGATGTTTTTGTTCCTTTGAACCAATGCCTATCATATAACACACATTCAGAAAATATTTGAAAAAGAAAAGAGGGAGAGAAGGAAGGAAGGGAGGGAGGAAGAAAGGAAGGGAGACTCTAAATGGAGTTTGCCACCGAAGAAGATAGGTTGTGTGATCTGGTGGTTGAGGGGGGTGCAGAGCAAGGAGGACAAATTCTTGTAAACGGTCTCTAGTTGAAAAAAACACGCCAATAGATAACAAAAATAAGTAGTGAACTTATCAAAGGTACGGAATAATCCTGCATTCCTCTCTCATTCAAAAAAAAAAATGCACTGTAGCTGCCTCTGAAGTCATTTACAGTGCACCCATTCCATACATCCATCCTCTGCTGACTTCACAGTTTTGCACACCCCCTCAACATCTGCATCCGTCTTTGTGCAAAATGCTTGTTGTTTTCTTTCAGAATAGGTCATTCATGTTTACAAGAGTTGACCATGCTTTTTATTTATTTATTTTTCTTTAATTTTAATGTCTGGGATCTAATCTGCTTACTTGCACATCACTGAGGCTGGGTTGTGGGCAGACTGGGCTGAACAATAGCTACTGGGATTTCTAAGCCCCACACACAAAAAGCCAAGGTAGTCTGGGGAAGGAAGAAGTATGGATTTCATTTACCTAAGAGGGAAACAACACCAATATTAGCGTTTCTTTTTGCTTATAAAAGGGAGGATATAAAGGTGGTGAAAAATAGTTTTGCCAGTCTATCTTCAAATGGGTCATTGGGAGGCTGGTAGGAATTTTCAAACATAATATAACAAAATCAAGAAACAAAAACGTTCCTTTTCATCTGCACAGAGGCTCTGTTGAAGCTGGAAATACTTGTGGGATATCAGGAATGAAAAATGTCAGCATGCACGCTGCCCAGGCTTGCCTGGTTTATGGCTCCCACCTCGTGGCCGTCATTACTGTCCAGTAAAAGAACCTCTTTGTCCCTGGAGCATTGCTTTTCAAAGACAAGAACCATCCCCAAGCATCCTCTCACTTTCACATATAGGTCATGGCATTCAGAGAAGAATGCGAGGGATGGCCCAAGTGCCAGTTCTTTCAGTCATTGGGACATGAAGATATTTAGCACTGGTTCAGTTAAGCCTTTTTGCTCCTACGAATTTCCTTCCTGAATGGAAAGTCATTTTTCAAGTAAAAAGACCTGAGTTCTTCAGTGGCTAGAAATGCAAGACTTATAAACAAATAAGAGGCCAGAGAGAGGAGAGGTGGTGGGGAGGGACATACAGGAGATGGAGAAAGAGGGACATGTCATTTAAAAGCCTTAACCTAAAGCCTGTATGAGTGGTGTGTGTGTGTGGGGGGGGGAGTGTGGGGTGCGGTGTGGGTGTGTGTTTTGAAATCCGCAAGAGGAATGCCAATCCCGTAATTCAGAGCTGAAATGATCCAGATATTGAAATGAGCACATTTCCTGATGTTTTGGTAGATTGAGAAACTTGGTTTATGGAGAGACACAAGATTGACATGGGTACTCTGCCCTTTTCCAGAAATCCCCCCACATGTCCAGCCTCAAGTCCAATCCTAGGGATTGGAGGGAGGATGAGTTTCTGGCACAGCCCTGGAATGCAGTGGTCTATTTCTTAGAGGTAAGAGCGCTGAACCCTGGCTCTCAAAGCAAGTCATTTTCAAGTCCAACTTGGTGGTTCACATTTGTCAAAATTGTGGCACCAAAGGGGGGACAATTGCTTCTCTTTCTGGATGTCTGCTATGGATGCCAGCCAAGCCAATTTGCTGAAGTCAGATCTAACCAGACTTCCTGTGCCTAAAACCCGCTGAAAATAAGAAGAGTAGGTGATTTTTGAATGAGATCAGTCCTGATTGAAGTGGCTGAGGTGGCATGAATATGTGACATGTAATTGAGGATATGGTCACTATCAAAAGCGAAAACCCAAAAATAAGTTGAAGAGTCAATAAAGAAACCACGTCAGAACAAATGAATAACCCCTAAACACAAGCACTGAACAGCACTGGGCTTCGTTTCCACCTTCGTACCTTTAGACAGATACTTAACTTCTCTGTGACTGAACTTACATGCCTTACCTTCCTTTTTTTTTTTTTTTAATTTTTATTTATTTATGATAGTCACAGAGAGAGAGAGAGAGAGAGAGAGAGAGAGAGAGGCAGAGACACAGGCAGAGGGAGAAGCAGGCTCCATGCACCGGGAGCCCGACGTGGGATTCGATCCCGGGTCTCCAGGATCGCGCCCTGGGCCAAAGGCAGGCGCCAAACCGCTGCGCCACCCAGGGATCCCCCTTACCTTCCTAAATATCTTGTTTTCTCCCAGGAAACAGAGGCTGTCTTACATTCTTTTGCTCCTCGCAGTGCTTAACAAATTAACAAATGCTATTTGTCAGCTATTGCTCTAAAATAATCGTTCCCAAACCATGTAAGGCGAGGTGCTTTTGTTATTTATATCTAATGCGTTCACATAACTTGTCAATGGCAGAGCAAGTATTCCACTAGGCACTATGTCTTCCCAGCTTGCTCTAACAAATAAGTCATAATAAAACTCATCATTTTCTTATATAGTATTTTTCCCTTACTTGTTTCATCACGATTACTTTTGAAACTACCACGCAACTTCAGAGGTGTAGGCAAAAGATGTAGATGTTGAAATAACTTCAGTCACCTTTTTTTTTATTTTAACCTCTTGCCCTAACTTTGAAAAGATTTCACTTATTCATGCATGAATGCATGCATTGATGGATGGATGGATGGATGGATGGATGGATGGATGGATGGATACGCCAAGCATCTTTTTGTGAAGGAAGTATGCCTTAAATGTTTTTCAAATACAAGTGTTACAGACTTGGAAAGTGGAGGACATATAGGGTTATGTTAAAATGAAAATGGTGTTAAATGGCCCCCATCCTCTGACTGGAGGAGAGAACTATATCTGTAGATCCTAAGATGGTGGAAGGCATTCTGCGTTTAGATGAACAGACCTGCCTGCTCTAATACCAATGGGTTTCCTCAGCTTGTGTAGGTCCACTGAGGGTGGAAGAAAGTAAATTGTAGTTGGAGAAATGATGTGATTCTTACTTTCCTTAGACCCAGAGGCAGGCAGAGGATGGTATCTTGCTCTCAGAAATAGTCTCCTCCATCAAAGCACTAAACAGAATAACTGTGGATGTCTGGTCTAGTTTGGTGTGACTGGAATTTCTTCTATTCCTTGGAAGAAGTATGTAGAGGCCACTTTTAGGCAACAGACTTGAGCAATGGAAACTTGAACAAGGAAAAGGCCCCACAGTGACCACCCAGCTGAGGCAAAGAGGCTCATTAAGCCACCCACCTGGAAGTACCCACAGGTCCTAACTCACCAATGGGTTACTTACAACCAGCCACGGATGGTTCCCAAGATTACCAAAGAGGCAAAATTTCATATGAACATTCTATAGATTCCCATACTACATCCTATTATTATTGCCCCCCATCATGGCCTCATGGCAGTCTCTCCTTTGCTGTCTTGACTGTTGCTCCTTTGCCATGTATTCAGTAAACTTGTATCTCTTTGTTCTGCCTTGGGCGAATCCTTTCACTTGCCTCTGCCACAAGCACCCAACCAGTGGGAAAGCCCACAAAGTAGACATTTCCATGTAAAAGCAGCACAGTGTACAGTCAATATGCATAGATTTATATATTCCCACTACTGATGAATAAGTTCTCCCTATTCCATTGCTTTCTGACCTCATAGGCAATTTCTTTCCAGATACTGTCTCCTGTCTTCCTCTTCTCTTGCCTCTTCTCCTTCCAAACCCAGAAATCTTCTTAAGTAGGATTTTCTTCTTTCTTTGACTCTGTGTTTTCACCAGTGATCTCCTGAGCATTACCTCCCTGGCTCAGTCTGATCCGTGGTCTCAACTCCCTGACCTGGTAATAACAGATGGCACCCAGACAGTAAAAATCTGGATAAAGGTAGACCAAGATATGCTCTAAATTTCCTGAAAATGAATAATGAAGACGGTACCATTTTACATTTATATTCCTTGAAAATATTCAACAAATACTGTGCTACCACCACGTTCCAGGTGCTATGCAAGGACCTAGGAAGAAAATGGGGCAGGTAGATATAACCCCAGTTGACAAGAAGCTTAAAGACTAATGTGTTTGATCACTAACATTATCTGGTTATGAGCAACACTTGTTTTGTATTTTACTACCAACACTTTAAAATAATTTTTTTAAGGTTTCATTTATTTATTCATTCATGAGAGACAGAGAGAGAAAGAGGCAATGACACAGGCAGAAGGAGAACCAGGCTCCCTGTGGGGAGCCACATATGGGACTCAATCTTGGACTCCGGGATCACGATCCGAACTGAAGGCAGATGCCCAACTGCTGAGCCACCCAGACGTTCCTTAAAATAATTTTTTAAAAAGATTTTTTTTATCAAGGGTTGCTGCTATGTAAATGGCAACGAATTTAACAGTATAAAACTTATGGCAGACTTTATTTCTCCTGGTCATTGTAGGGAAATATTGTAAAACTCTTATAAGTCTTTAGGATCTCAAAGAGACCCATGACTTTCTCCTTCGCTCAGCCTATCAATGCCTTACATTAAAATGTTCTTAAAACTGCTTAACGAAAATGTTTCTATTTATAGGTGGGTCAGTAAAGTTTAATTTTAACCAAATCTAATTTTGTAAACCAAACTGAATTCTGGTTATTTTGGGTTTATAAATTTATTTCTAACATAACAGCACAGCTATGGTATTTGCTCAAGTAGCATAAAAAATAGAAACCTACCTAGATTTACCCTGTAAACTATTTGGTTTCCCTTGGGTAATTTCTTGAAAAGAAACAAGTGGACAAAATAAAATGTAGGTAATGAGATATAAAACGTTTAGCTCCTTAACATTAGAGATATTTTCCAATTTTCAAAAGTCTATCTATAGTTATTGTACAGGTTTATGGGGTTAGTCTAAGATTTCTTAGACATTCTTAGTAAATCCAGTTTTTCTGTTAGTGAGAGGTATGGGACACCCTCATATTAACTGACTTTTTTTTTTTTTATTGCTTTCTCTCAAGCACAGAGCAGGGTGCCATGCATGCCATGCATGTAGTAGATGTAACCATAGGTGTTAGCTCCCTTTTCCATCTTCTCATTAAAATAGAATTTGGTGGGACACCTGGGTGGCTCAGCAGTTGAGTATCTGTCTTCAGCTCAGGGCATGACCTGGCATCCTGGGATCAAGTCCCACGTTAGGCTCCCCGCAGGGAGCCTGCTTCTCCCTCTCCCTATGTTTCTGTCTCTGTCTCTCTTTCTATGTCTCTCATGAATAAATAAAGAAACTCTTTAAAATAAAATAAAAAATAAAATAAAATAATAAAATAAAATAGAATTTGGTGATGTTATACCTGTATATATCACAATACGATATTAGACATATTTTGTTAATACTGATACTTTTACATTTTTTTCTTTGATTTACTTTATGCTCCTTTTGCCTTTTCTGCTATTTTTATTTTGATAATGTCAATGGTGAGTATCACAAGGAACCCGGTTTCATTGGCCTGGAATAAAAAATTGGAATGGGAGCATAGTCAGGGGAGTAGAGGACAAAGAAATCATTAAAAGGATTGGTTATCAGTTCCCTCCTCACCCATCTCCTCTGGGTGCTGAAGGAGAAAATGACAGTCTTCTATGACAAGGGTAAATAACTTAATCTCCTACCTTGTCCTGGGATGTTTGAAGTTATGGACTGTATTGTCTATCTTTGACGTCTCCCAAACTTTCCTTCCATATTCCTACTTTGGTTCTTCTGTTCCTTCTTAAATGTCACCCTGGAATCTGTTTCCCATTAAACTGGAGATCTTCTCACTCAATGTGACTTTTACAGCAATACTAAAAGATCAACCATACTCTTTCCAGAATTTGATGCCCAGTGGCTATAATATCTAATTTATTGCTCAAGAATTATGGTTTCTAGGGAAAAAAAATATATGCCTTGGTATTTCCTCACTTCCATATTTTTTGAAAGGAATATGTCCTACGGGAGAGAGAAAAGAGGAGGACTGAATTCAAATTTGGTTCTATCGTGAGTTAACTGGACAAAGGTTAGGCAAGTTACCTAACAGTTTCTTGCATAATTTTCTCAGTAATGCTGCCTTTTTTTTGTGTTCCAAGATAAGATTATAAGAATTTAAGGTGGCATATGGCAGTGGTATTTAAAGTGTGGTATGGGCATGCATATATACCTTTGGGACACTTTCATGAGATCCACAAGGACAAAATTATTCTGTTAAGACATGATTTGTCTTTTCCTCTGTCGTTGTCATGTTAGTATACCAAGTGCAAAAACTTCATTAATCTGGTTTTAGATTACACGTTGCAGTTAATTGTTAAGGAAATAGCACCTGTAGAATTTTGATGTAGCATCAAAGAAGAACATCCACAATTACCTAAATAGGCTATGAAAACACTCTTTCCTTTTTCCAACTATATATCTGTATGGGACCAGATTGTTTTCATACACTTTAAACAAAATAATATGTTATATCTGATTGACTATAGAAACAGATATGGGAATTCAGCTCTTTACTTAATCTAGGAATTAAAGAGATTTGCAAAAATGTAAAACAGTGCCACTCTTTTCGCTGAACCTTTTTGCTGTTGTTTATTTTGTAAAACATATTAATTATTAATTAAACAGATTATTTATGTTCACATATATGGATTTATTATTTAAAAGAAATTAATAGATAACATTCTCGAAAATCTCTTTAAATTTTTGAATACAGTAAATATCAATAAATATAACACATATAAACAAAAGATCTTTGCTATCTTCAATTTTTTTTTGAGAATGTAAGAGTCCTGAACAAAAACTTTTGAGAACTACTGATACAGAGAATGATGAGGTATAATTTTATATCATACTCACACACTTGTTAAACAAATATAGAAAATCTGCGCTCATATTTTGCCTTGGAAAACAAGAGAAAAGTTATTTTCCTTCCTTCCTTCCTTCGTTCCTTCGTTCGTTCGTTCCTTCGTTCCTTCCTTCCTTCCTTCCTCCCTTCCTTCTTTACTTCCTTCCTGTCTTTCTAGATCTTTCTAATGTCTTTACTATCTAAAATCTTTCTATTCTTTCTAATATATTTTCTAATGTCAGGCCCCTCAATTAAGAAAGTGTGCAGATGTAAAAAAACATAGTAAGAATTTGCTTTACATTTAAATCTTTATGTGTAAAAACAAAAATCCAGTGAAAAAATCCATATTTAATGATAATAGGTCAATTAGTTGTATTTAGGAAGAAATTAGAGACAAATCAGGATACTTATTTATCAATCTGATATATAGCATGTAATGATAATGAGATGAAATTGAAAAAACATCTGGAAGAGGAGGAAAAATGACTTACCATCATTGTGATTTTGCCAATTTGGCCAATTTGCTGGGAGAAATAACACAAAAGGCAAAAGATTAAGGCATATTCTATTTGTTTCTCTGGTATGAGTGCTAATCAAGTTAGTTCTGAAATAGCACCACACATTTGTAGAAATAGAGATCAAGAAAGAGGACTTTGGAGAAGAGAGATACAAAAGTCCAAGAATTACAGTAGAGGACATATCAAGGATTATAAAACCAGTCACTAAAACTTGCAGGAAAGTCCTGTTTGTCATATAAACACAATGAAATGTAGTGAGGAATCTATTGACATTCAGAAATCATGAATATATTCTGATTTCACACACACACACACACACACACACAAACACATCTGAAAATTCCTCCATCTTTACTACTTAATTAATTAATTATTTATTTAGGATTTATTTGTGATCTCTCCCTCTAAATAGATATAATAAAACTGATAAGCATTGTAAAAAAATAAGAAAATAAAACTGGAACCCTTCTTTTTTTTAAGATTTTATTTATTTATTCGTAAAAGTCACAGAGAGAGGCAGAGACATAGGCAGAGGGAGAAGCAGGCTCCCTGTGGGGAGCCCAATGAGGGACTCAATCTCAGGACCCCAGGATCACGACCTGAGCCAAAGGCAGACACTCTTCCACTGAGTCACCCAGGTGCCCCAAACAGGAACCCTTCTGCATCAAGGGCACAGAACTTACCAGGATTCTATGACTCAGGTCATCTGTCTATATTACAATAGTGACAACAGTTAACATTGAGCAATTAATATATGTTTCAGGTACTTTACATATGTTGCTTTGTTTTGTTCTGGTTGCTGACTTAAGCATCAGGTTCAATTATTCCCATTTTGCAGATGAGGAGACTGAAGAACAGGGAGCTCTTAGAGCATGTTCAAGTTTGCATAGTTAGTAAGTGGCAGTCTTGAGCTCTTGGTCACTGGAGGGTACTGCTCCTAAGGATCCTGAATTTGTAGCAGTGGCTGGGAGGCAGTAGTAATGGGTGATACCAGGGCCCTGCCCTCAAGGAACTTATAGTCTCTTGTATCTAGCCAAATAACCAAACAACTAATTCAACTCAGACTGTTATCTAGCTTATAATCAAATTATGAATAATGAACTAAAAACATAAAAGAGAGTAAATAACTCCTTAAAGTAGTCTCTGTATGTAGCTCTAGTATCCAGCGTCAATACTGACTAGATGACAAGGCTATTGAAGAATATTCTTAGAGGTAGACATCTGAATTTGGCCCTTATGAGTCAGTACCATTTCTCCAGAGAGGAAATGGGAGAGACCATTTCATTTGGACATTAAGTAGTATAATAAAAAAAATCCACATTTCTATTATTAATAACCAAAAAATAGTATTCACTGAGTCCTTGCTCTATGTCCAGGGATATACTGAGCATTTTTATGTTTTCGCATCTAACATCCATTGGGACAGATACTATCACACCCTTCCTTAATGGACAGGAACATTGAATGAGACCTGGCAACCTGAGAGATTTATCACAGCTAATAATTGTTTACAGCCTAAGCTGCCTGAATCTGGCACCCATGTCCTTTGCCTCAGTGGCATACATTCTTTTAAGAATGTCACTTTTTCCTGTGGTGTCTTTTTCCCCTGCCTCCCCCCTAGACCTCATCTTCCAGGTCTCACTATCAGGTCAACACAACCTCCTGGCACACACTACTGGGAAAGCCCTGGTTCCCTCTTGTGTTCACTGTACTTGATCTGTACATGTTACTTGTACTTCATCTTGGCTCCCCACAGCCTTCCTACTGCAGGAGCTAGAATGGAAGCAAAGATAGGGAAACCCCAGTGGCAGCAGGAGCAGAGCTGTTTGTAACTGGAAGCCAAACAAGCCACTTAGCTTTGAAGGCACAAGAAAGCCTTCATTTAGATACGAGGCAAAAAAGATCAAAGCTGAGAAGGACAAACATGCCTGTTGTCTGTGGCAGGCAGCAAGTTACCAGAAGGGAGCCCCACATCCTTTACTGCAAAGCAGATGCAGTACATCTGAGAGGGTTACCATAAACCAAATAAATACTGCCGCAGAACCTTCCCTTGAAGTCTCATGGAAACAAAAGCATGGGGCTTTCACCTGAAACAGAGAGGGGCTTGCTCTCTCTGCAGCTGGCACATGGCCTTCTGCCCCATACTGCTTATAGTGTCTTAGATGAACACCGAACATCTACTAATAAAATCACCAAAAAGCACAAAACCATTTTATATATGTCTGAGAGGACAAAACATGATTTAATTTAATGTATCCTCTGGGAAGTGTGATACAATGAGTTCTTTGCAAATCACAAAGGTTTCAGGTTTAGAGAGTGGGCAATTAAGAGAAAGACTTGCTCTGCTTAAGTGAAGCCATCCATGGCTCCCGTAAATGAACACAGGAAAAGGAGGGTGCTTTTCACGCTTCTTGTTGAGGAGCTTCCTAAAGGAGGAGGGACACATAAATGCATTGGGCATCTATGCTATGGCAAATGCTATTTTAGATTTTTAAAAAATTATGTTAATTCCATGAGAGTTAACATATGGTGTTATATTAGTTTCAGGTATGTGATGCAATGATTCAACAACTCTATACATTACTCAGTGCTCATCAGGATGAGTGTGCTTTTAATCCCCTTCACCCATTTCACCCAACCCCCTACCCACCGCCCCAATCAGACACATGACTGTATCTGATTGCTATCATAATCCCGTGAATTTGGAATGACTAGATCTATAGATGGAAGACCATAGTGAGTTTTTCCTCAAGGTCATATAATAAATGGCAGAACTGGGGTATGAACTCCTTTCTTCAAAAATACTAGATTTGACTTGAAAAGTTACTTGTAATGATATCTACCAGCTAGGAAACTGAAACTTCAGTAGGGAAATTTATGAAAATGGCCCTAAGTCATTAGCTTTGGGAAGAAAATGTTTCATCTGTTAATTTGAAGGAAAATGAGATGGGTTTAAGAGCTTAACAATTAAAGACTTGTAACAAACAGCATAGTGAACGAAAGGAATTTAATCCTCAAACTTCATTTTTAAACACAATTTTGAGTGCATGCCAGAGTTACCAACTCATTCTGACTTGTTCAGGAGTGTCCCAATTAGACCTTTTGTTTTGTGCTGGAGATTCATGGTAAGTAGGAATAGTCTAATTGCTAGTCTATAATTGTTAGAGTCAACAGAGATTAATGAAATAAAATCCAGTGGTGATCAGAGTTACCAAATTAGTTATGTAGTGTATTAACAAGGGGACTTGTGTTTAGGGACAGCTTCCAGTGGAAGTGACATGAATGACAATGTGAAGAATCTATAGTTGTTAGCCAGATATGAAGGGGTCTGTGATGAGGGAGATTCCAGGCAGAGGGAAAAGCATGTGCAAAGACAGGATGACAGAAGGTTAGGGACGTCGGTACCTAGGAGCAAGTAGGGAAAGGAAGGATTCCACAAGGATAGAGTAAAGAAGAACAAAGTGCAGGGGACATTCATAGGTAGGTGGGGCAACCAATTCAGAGGCTAGTAAATTGAATGAAAAGTTTGGGGGATCCCTGGGTGGCGCAGCGGTTTGGCGCCTGCCTTTGGCCCAGGGCGCGGTCCTGGAGACCCTGGATCGAATCCCACGTCGGGCTCCCGGTGCATGGAGCCTGCTTCTCCCTCTGCCTGTGTCTCTGCCTCATTCTCTCTCTCTCTGTGACTATCACAAATAAATAAAAAAAAATTAAAAAAAAATGTTTGGTGTTTTACCCTAAGAAAAAAGAGAAGCCTTTATGGGGATGGGAAAAAGTGAAAGGAAGGAGTGGAGGTTAGGGTTGACATATTACCGTTTCTATAGTGAAAAAGTCACTGCAGAAAGAATAGAATGGATGAGAAGAGAATATCCAGCAGACAATGCTGCAGACCAGAAGGGAGGCTATAGCAGCTGGCAGGTCGGTGGTTGTAGCAAAGGTTGAAAGAAGAGGATGATTATGTCTATTTCTAGATGGAAAAATGGACTGACCTTGACAATTAATTTGATGTTGAGGTGAAATAGAGAAAAATGTCAAAGATGATGCCTATACTTCTGGTGCCTACAAATTGATGGATAGTAGAAATTTATGTAAGGTTTAGTTTTAATGTCTACTAATTTCTGTTAGTGTTGTAATATAGATGTTCTTTCAGTACTAATATCAGAAATGCATGGATCTTTCCCCTGACAAAGGATCTGTAGTCCCCTGCTGCCACTTGTTGACATTGTGCCTTAATGGTAGAGAGATGTCCTAGGAGGTTGGAAAGATCTTACATGAGATCTTACATGCTCAGTCATCAAGTATATAACTTATAGCACACTTCACATATGGACGATGATAAGTAAAGTTATAAGGGATAATTAATTTTAGAGTTCCCTCAGGCTGAAGATGAGTTGAGAGGAAGATCCACATGAGTTAAAATTTTTTAGAACTAATTCATTTTAACCTGTCTTCATGACTTTATGAGTGATAGGAATTATCCAAGAGCAGACTAGTGGTGGCCAGGGGGAGTGAGGGATGAGCAAAATAAGTGAAGGGGATTAAGAGGTACAAACTTCCAACGACAAAGTGAATAAATCACAGGGGTAAAAAATACAGCATAGGGAATTAGTTCATTATATTGTAATAACATTGTATGGTGACAGATGGTAACTATACTTATCATGATGAGCATTGTGTAATGTATAGAATTAGCTAATCATAATGTTGCACACCTAAAACCAATATAACATTGTATGTCAACTATACTTAAATAATAAAACCTTTTTTAAAGTTAAAAACTACTTTAAAATTATTTTTGCATCATCCCATGGTCAGATTGTAGCTTATAATAAAATCAAATAAAAATAATAAGCAATTTATTCATAAATAATATACCTGATTATATAATTAGGTATATTATTTATATACAGCACATTATATGCATATTATATGCTAATGTAATAAAATACATAATAATATATTAAAAGAATACATGTATTAATGTTTAACATACTGTATAATACACAGTACATAATAATATATATCATGCGACAGAATATATAAGCTGATATTATACTTACATTAAAGTAATAAGTCATCCTCACATGCCATATTTTCCTTTCTTTTCTTTTTTTAAATATTTTATTTATTTATTCATGAGAGAGACAGAGAAAGAGAGGCAGAGACATAAACAGAGGGAGAAGCAAGCTCCCTGCAAGGAGCCGGATGCGGAACTCGATCCCAGATCCTGGGATCACACCCTGAGCCAACGGCAGGTGCTCAACCACTGAGTCACCAGGAGTCCCCATATTTTATAGTTTACAAAGTGATTTCACATATATTTTCTCACAGAGTCTTCACTGTGATACAATAAATATCACTGTGCTTCTAACAAAAAAGAGGAAATTGTGGCTGGGACTGGGTGGTCATAGTGAGCCTGAGAGTACAGGATGGGTGATGTAATATCTCTATAATGTGTAGTACATCGTATATGATACAAAATACATCACCTGCGGTAGATTACATTCACATATATTCTCTCAGTGAGTCAGCCCTGGTTTGGAAGTATCACTGTGCCCTTCTAACAGAGGAGGAAATGAGGTGATTTGATAACGTGCCCCAGTTCACTCAGCTAAATTAACCGGGCAGATTTAGGACTGAACCAGCTTTTTAGAAAGGCAGTTCCAGTATTCTTTCTATCACATGACAGCTGCCTTAGATAATTGGCTGGCTTTTGCTGTACAGTTTTTAACCAGCTCCTCAATGGCGGAGTCAGTTATAGGAATATGCATGACATTATCCGATTAAAAATGACTCAACTAATGACATCCAGAAGCAATCAAGAAAACTGAATGTGGCTCACATGTCAGGTTCTGAATGGGGACATTAACAAGTCCAGTAAGCATTTGTGTGGGGTATGTCCTTGGCAAGAGTCAGACTCTCAGGGCTGAACTGCATCGTGTGCAAGTGGTTTTTGTCATTCTTTACCTTTTGAGTAATGCAAGGAGCAGCCTAGCACTCTGGGCTCACAGAACTGGGACTATCTTTGCAGATGGGAAGTGAGGGAGCAAGTGTCCTGGCCTGACAACCAGGCACAGTATACCGTCCTCTGAAAGCGAAGGTCGTTAAGGTTTTAATGACCTCCAAAGAGCCCACCCACCCAGAAGAACAAAGAGTTTTCCATGTTCCCGGGGAGACAGAGAGAGACAGAGGAATGGTGTGAGTGTGTGTAGGGGGTTCCTGTGTCGGGGGTGGGGCTGACATCATTCTCTGACTTCATGGTTTCAGTACAGTTAACCCCAAGAAAGCTGAGAGGTAAGTCAAAGCATTTAGGGAATTCACAGGCAGTGCAGGGGGAAAAAAATAAAAAAAAATTTAACCCTGCTGCTGCTTTCCTCCATCTGGTGCTCACTCTTTGCAGTACCAAAGAGAAAGAAAACAGAGAACAAAGCAAATACTCACACACATATGTAGGTATGTATGTTTTTCCGTATATTTTCCTGACTTCTAAGAATGTAGATAATGCATTTCTTTGGAAAAGGAACTGTAATCTAAGTAACTGTTGCTGATGGCAAATATTAACGTTTAAAAATTTCTTTTTGGGGGGGGAGATGGAGTAAAAATTATCCATAGAAAAAAAGAGAAATTACATCAAATTATTATCCTGCCTCTTAGTTCTGCTGACTTCAATCTATCTTCTCCTCCAGCATGTGTACACACACACACACACACACACACACACACAGGCACACACACGCTCACACACAGGCACACAGACTTTAATTTTATTTAGGTAAAAAAGAGGAGGGGAGTTGTTATAATCTGCCTGCCTAATTTGTATCTGCATTTAATTTATGTGATCTCATTTATTGCTCCACTAAGTTTGAGAGGATAAGGTTCCCAGTTCCATGTTACAGATGAGGCTGATCCTGAGGCAGATTAGTGACCTGCTCAGGGTTTCATATGAACAGATGTTTGTCTGGCTCCAAAGCCATCGCACACACTGCCGTCTTTCATGAAACAGCTCAGGCCCGACGTTTCTCCATAGCTACAAATCAGAGAGCCGAAGATGCCTCACTTTAAAAGAATTGTTTTGAACCACAATATGTTTTTTTCTTATTTTCCCCCTTCCTTCCCCCTGTCTCGTAAGAATGTAGATAATGCATTTCTTTGGAAAATGGGCTACAACCTGAAAATGTTCACTGATGGGAAACAGTAGAAATGAACTTCTTAAAAAGGGTTTTGAGAAGATTGAGTAAAAAGAAAATTAAGAGGGAGAGAGAGAAAGAGCATGAGTGTGTGGAGGGGGAGGGGAAGAGGAAGAGAGAGAGAATCTTAAACAGGCTCCATGCCCAGCACAGAGTCCAATGTGGGGCTCAATCTTGTGACCCTGAGATCAGTACCTGAGCCAGAATTAAGAGTTGGCGGCTTAACTGAGCTACCCAGGCGGCCTGAGGAAAAAATCGTTATAAGAAAGAGACATGACATTCATTATGGCCCCTTCTTTGGTCCTGCCTGACTCCATTTCTGTGTTCTATTCAGTAGTTTTGAGGAATAGTCCTGAGATGTGCTGTATCACCATCACCTGGGAACTTGTGGTAAGTGCAGACCATGGGTGCCCCCCAAACACACTGAGTCAGAAACCCTGGAGGTGAGGCCCAGCAATCTATGTATTAACCAGCCCTCCAGGTGACTGAGCTGCCCACTAAACTTTGAGAATTGAAGTACTCAATTGTCTGAATGATCTTTCTAAAATATTATCTATATCACCTCCCTGCTCAAAGTTTGTGTTTGGCTACCCAGCCCTTTTAGAAAATTCTAAACTCTTTAAGTGGTATATGAAACCCTCCCCATAACCTTTTTTGCAGTTACAGAGCTACTTATAGGGCCCTATGTCTATACAAAGTCTAATCCTTCTGTTCAGAATGCTGTTCACTCTTGGATCTGTCAGCTAGAAAACCGCTAGAACTCACCACCTCTATGAAGATTGCTCTGGATTCACTAGGCAAGCAGTGCTACTGAGTGACCTTGTTCCATATCTCCATTATATTTCTTATTATTTTGGTAATTTTATGGGTTTTCCTCCTCATTACTTGAGCTCTTTTAGGGTAGAGAGCAAACTTCATACATCATTATGTCACCAGAGCCTTGCACTGTCTTTAGCACATAGTAGGCAACCAAAAAAGAGTTGTTGCATAAATCAATTGATAATTGAGTCAAAGCCAAGTGGAACACACTAAAAATTCTACCAGAGTATTTATGGTCCTGGTGACATGAAGTAGCATCTAATGCAATTATCAAAGGCTTTTTTTCCATCAAGTATTATGGATCCTCCCTGTTTTCTTCAACATTCCTGATTCTTTTCTATTCCTACCTTTTTAGAAGAATAACCCCCTTTTTACACAATACCTTGGGGTTTGTTATTTGCAGACAAAGGACTTGGTAACACCCACATAAAGAGCTTATTTCTTTGAAACAACTATATATTTTCCCAAATGTCAAATCTCTATTTTAATCATGCTCCCAACCCCCACATCATGTTCTGTTTTCTTGTAATCTATCACCAAAGTAGAACCATGAGGCTAATTATATGAGGAAAGGGGAGGGCAGGTACTGCCTGGTCCAAAGTTTCCTTTATCAACTTTGAGTTTTAAATTCTTTAGACTCTAAACTACATGAGAAGAGTGACTCCTTTTTTGTTGTTGTTGTTCTTTACTGCTTTGTCTTGGCAAGTAGAAGAGTTTTTAACACATAGTATGTACCTAATGAATTCTTACTGAATGATTAAGTGAGGAGCACGGATACTCTAGATCTCTTTAGCATGACAAAAGTAATAATCACCGGACTTTCTTGAATAAGAAAGGATTTTCTAACACTTCTTCAAATTTCTTTTGAATCTAGCAAAAGGCAGGCTCACTAACCACATTACGGTGCTAGGTGTAGGGGGACGTAGATTATGAAAAATAGGAACTAGAGAGCCCAAAGCCCACCCTTTCTTATTCCAATATAGTGGGAAGTAGAAGGGGAAGAGAACGAAGAGCATCAGGTGATCAGAACTGTATTGCAAGCTTCCTTGTGCAGATCAAAATGGGCAGAGAGAAAGTAGGCTAGACGGTTGGGGGTCATGCCAACAGCGGAAGAGCTTTAGCTCTACTTCTTTTTGGACATTGAAAGCCTATCTCCTGGCAAACTGTTCTTTCCCAACCTTGAGGTAGCTGCACCAGATAGGATGATTCACTGTGATTACGTCAGGGGAGAATTTGAACTTAAATATACAGAGGTACAAAAAATATACAGAGGTACAAAGGGTACCTGGTCACATTGGAGTTATGTGGATCAATGAGTTTGTTACTTTGGGTTTCATTTTGTTTCATTTTTTGTTTGTTTGTGGGGTTTGGGAGTTTTGGTTTTTGTTTGTTGGTGCAAATGTCCCACGCAATGGTTGGGACAGGCTTGTGCTAAAAAAGTTCAAATTCACATTCAGCACGGCATCCAGTGCCTTAACTGGCAAATCTACTGCTGCCAATTTTTATATGTAATGTATTCAGGACTCCTTTGGGGCCTCACCATGAGGGCATGTAAAAGTTATTTAAGAGCTCCCTGGGGATCTTACCAGACGGTATCACAGAGTACTGAAAGTCAAGGTGTGGCCAAGTTTCCAGGAAAGATTGGTAAGTTCTAATCAAGGCAGAGAAGAAAAGATCCCAAGTTAGGTCAGTCTCATGAGAAGAAAGTGACAGACACCCTAGGAATGGCAGCAGTTGCCCCTCGGCAGTGTCATCTGTCAGGAGAGAAGACAGCTGAGACTGAGACCAATACAAACCCAAGAATCCAAAGAACTTGTGGAAGCGATGGAAGTGTGCCACTCAGAGCTCTGTTCAAGATAGAACTCTCTATTTAGTTGCAAGGAGAGTAGTCAGCTGACAGCTTCCTTAAAGACTTGAGTATCAGTTTGCCTTTGGAGACCAGAGTACTCTTCCTGGGGAGCCCTTGCAATGACTGAACACAGCAGGGCTTCCAGGGCCTGGCTACTTCTGCCCAACATGAGACCCTTGTAGCAGTGACTCTCTCCTTGAGCGTTTGCTGTTGGATTAGATGGGCCAGGGCCTCTGTCATGTCCGCACGTAGCCTTCCTACCCAGTCCTGCTTCCTTCCCACTTCCTGCACACAGGTACACATCTGCAGTCTGAAGGCCTTCCCCGTCCAGTCCTGCTTCCTTCCTATTTCAGTTTTCACCGGCTCTGTCAGGAAGTAAATCCCTTGAACTCCTATCATTTCCGCATCTGCTTCCCAAAGGTTCCAGCTAACGCAACTGTGTTAGTTTGCTGTGAGGCCATGTAAATTACCCTCCTCCCATAATTTCAGCTGTTTTCTCTGAGAGAAAGAGAAGAAAGCACCGGAACTCTGGTATTTGGTGTATTACCGAAACCACCCCAGCAGAAAAATAGTTAATATTTTTAAATCAGAGTGAGAATACCTAGCTGGAAGAAATTTGTCTCTCCAAGTCAACTACTTAGTAAGATGTGAGCTCACCAAGGAGATCAAACTAGTTGTAGAGAAATAAAGAAGTCACTTTGTCTTCGCATGTTTGATTGTGACATGGAAAAACTTACAACCCTGCACATCAACTTCAGGGTAGAATCAGACTTTTCTGATTAATGAGAGGGGAAAACAGAGATTAGGGAGAGGTGGTAGGAGGCGATGGGTTACAGGGAGGAGAGATAGGTGAGCTTCGCAAACATTTGAAATTTCAGTGTCTGTCAGGGGAGGATGCCCTCTGACCCTTCATTAACTTCAGGGCTAGCTTTCTATCTTGGGAAAACATTGGTCAAGTTAATTTCAAAATCACAGCCTCTACTTTGTCCTGGGAAAATGACCAAAAGTTGTTTCCTAGCAAGTACCTGAAGAGTGGGAGAAGGGGGTAAGCTTCCTGTCAGCTCTTGTGTCAGCTCTTGATCAACTTCCTCATCTACTTACTCTCACAGAAGCGTAATACACCTTCCAGGAACACTTGGCTAAAGCAGGGTTTCTCTCAAAAAGTTTTAGGTTGCACTGCTCCCAGAACAAAGGGATTTATGGAAGAAAAATATATCAAATATGCTTTAGAATCAGAGCTCTTTAACCTGCATTTCAGGGGAATTCACAAGTGTAACCTAACTCATCTTTGTTCCCAAAGGCCCTTACAGTAAGTTCCTGCCTGATAGACCTGCTTCAATACTCATAATTTTCTTGGCCACAGTTGTCACAGATTTCTTTCTCTCTTTGAATGATTAATGTATTTATTTTCTTATCATTCATTTTTTTCATTCACTATATATCTCCTTATATTTTACAAGTAATTTTTCTACTTAAGTATCTTATCTCATCAATAAAATATTAAAGTTGTTAAAGAAAAAGATCATATATTTTTCTTCTAGGGTAAATAGCATCTATTAAATGCTTCGAAAGTAGCTGTCAGCTGATTCTGAAAGTTTTCTTGGCACTAAAACAAGTTATTTCAGGAAAATCACAGGCATGAGTGATTAAGTCAGGGTCAAAGGTACATAATGTCATTGGAAGGGGTATATAAATATTTTTCCATTGTGCTCTTATTCCTCAAAGAAGTTTTGAACAATAAGAACAGTAAATGGACTTGAGCCAACTTGGTTATGAATAACTGTCCTAGTGACCAACAATGAATTTTGAGGTAAGTCAGAGCTATCTACTTCACCTATGGCCTTGCTACTAGTTATAATGAGATGAGGTCTCAGTCAAAATTCTGCCACTGATACAGCAAAACACATACAAAACAAGGCTTATAAAGCTGAAACAAAACTACTTATGCAATCTGTTCTGTTGGCTTGAGGAAGTCTCAGCTCACTGTCCTTTTAGGTACTATTTTCACAAATTGCAAGAAAAGTTCACTTGAGGCAGACAGAGCAATATTCTAGAAGCAGACATAACAACATTCCAGAGCCAGGATTGTCACCGTTATAGCTGAGTCAAACAACCAGAATCCTCCAGAATCCAAGGCTGGACATAGGAATCTTTGGGGATTTAGATTAGGACATCTTTTCCAAGGGTGTAGGCTACCAACCCTTCTCGAGTTCTTTTTGTTCATGCATGTGTGGAAAGTGTCTTCTAAATATTTTAGCCAAGATGCACATGTTGAATATTTACATTTCTATAATAAAAATTCACTTTTAACATTAATCATTGTTGTCAAGAATCTGCTGTTTTCACCAATAAATACCCCATTTCTGACATACACCATATTAATTATTAAAGTAGCAGTGATTGATCCAAATACAAGTAACAAAACAGTCACTGCTTCTGGAGGATAAACTTCCCGAGGTCCAGGATCCAGTTCTAGACTGTGCATTCTTGATTAGTACATTCATTGATCATCTCCAGATTGGATATTCTGCATTAAATACTAGAAGCACAGGGGTTACAGGCTAAACAAATAATATATTTGTTTTCCCACATAGTATCTGCTGAAATATTTAAATATAATTTATAGATACTATAGTCAAAACATTAATGAACATTTCTGCTTGGGCTTCTTTTTTTCTTTTGAAACTGGTTTATCTGGAGACCTGGTGTCATCTTCCCACTTGCACCTGCTAGCAAGACACTGTGTCTTTAAAACAATGCTACTTAAAAAATTTTTTGACTTTTGTCATTAGGCTTCCATGTAAGATTTCATCTGAAGAATAGAAAGACTTGATGGAAAAAATGTTGAGATGAATTAGTCTGCTACTCCTGTTCTGTTCTTTCTCAGTGATAAAACTACTACCAAGAGGGTGTAGAGAGAAAATTTGAGGTCTACTATTTAGTTGTAGAGATAGGCCCAGAAAAGCATTTATGGTAGGAAAAATGTTGCATTAAGACCCTGTGACCTCAGTCTAGTAGGAAAGTAGGAAAGGGCCGTGAAGAGTTCAGATGTTGTAGGTGCTTAAGTCAGTCCATTGTATGAATCAAAATTAAAGGTAGTAATTGAACAAAAACATAAGAAATGTGATAGCCAACTCACTAGAGTCCCTATTAGGAGTTACTCTCTCCCACTCCCCACTGTGGTCCTCCATAAAGCTACAAAATCTGAGAACAAACCCTATTGCATCTCAGTTTTTATTTCCTTGAGTTAGTCCTCATGCATATTTTGGCATTAAGCAAAGCCTTTCTGATACTATAAAATAAAACAAATGCAAGTAAAGTTAAAGAGCTATTTGAATCACTCAAATAACTTCGTTATTTCTAGATTTCATTTTGAGTTTATCATAAGCTTTCTCAAAGTATTTAAAAAATATGTTCCTAAAAAAATGATTGTAATTTACTCCTTTCCAGGGATTATAGCATTTTTGTATAACTTTGTGATGTTGGTGAATTTTAGCAATAAGTAAGTCAGCATATTTTCATGCTTCCTATTTGAATTTTAAAAGAGTATTTAAGGTGGGCATTTTTGAGACCCCTAACACATAACTGACTGTATTGTTTTACATTCCCACCTCTGATGACATGAATGCACAAGGGAGGCGGTAAAAGTGGGAAAGGTCATGGGAATAACGTGGATCCATCTCATCACCAAATTACATCCATGTCTTAAAAAGCCTTGTTCCAAAGTGGATTGGGTTTCCTCTGAGCTACAAAGAAAGAATAAACAAACAGGAATGTTTTTTCAAAAAGAAGGAAAATAATTACCAAGCAGGACCCATTTAATTGCACCACAAATAACACAAATTAATTTACCTCAAGTCAAAAGCATATTTTAGTGATTAAAAAAAAAAAAATCAAACTTGGGAAACTGCCCAAAGTTTTCCTCCAAAGAGAGTGTTCCACCAAAGTCTAAATTGTGCAAACACACCCTGTCATTATCACCAGTTGGGAACCATGGACAATTCTTAATGCCAAAGAATGAGAAGGCATTTTAGCATCACACACCACCTACGTGTTCAAAGCTATTTGACAAATTCAAAACGGCCCATTTACAAAAAGTGTAGTACATACAGTGCTTGTTTTCATTGCCATCTGTTCCTTTAGATATTTCTCTGAGCTTAAACCTGCCATGCTTGTTGGAGGTAGCTGAACAGGTAAGGGACAGACAAGTCACTCACCTTGTCAGTGACAGATCTTTTGTTTCTCAAGGCTATCGTGTAGTCAGGTTTACCACACCGTTGTCTTCTATAAATACAGTTGATTTTGAATGGTTTTAACTCAACCTAAAAAAAAATAATATAATAGTAGGGCCCCCCAAATCTGCTTTAGCTAACACTCTATTCCAGCGGGGGGAATATCTTATGTACCACTTTGCCCTGTTATGTTAAGTTTCATCCCTCATTATGAAGGCTGCCCCTTTATAAGAACAAATAAAGATTCTAGTTCTCAATTCCTAGAGGTAAATATATGGGCCATGCATCATGAAGCCTGCCTGTAGTTATAAATAAGATGAAAATACAACAGCCTTAGTTTGCAGACTACAAAATCCCAAACTCACCTGATTTTACTAAACTGTCCTCATAATTAAGCTCAGATATTCCTATTATTAATATTTACTAAATTAGATAAACTGTCCTGTCCTTGGCTTCATGTAGTTATCATTGACTTGGGATGAATGAAAAAAGAAATTGTTCTGGTGACTTTTATAAAAATCTGACTTATTAAGCTTTTCAATTTGTCTAAATTTTGATTTTTTTCCTTCATCTATGTTTTCTTTTGTGATGAGATAAAATAATAGACTTTTAGGACTTGAAAGTTTCCATCTTTTATAGAAGACTCTGAAGACTGGAAAGGTTAAGTGAATTATCTGAGGTTACACTCTTAATTAGTGGAACAACCGAGGTCAGGATTTAGGTCTGCTGATTCCCAGTTTAGGATTCTTTCTACACAAGCCAGATACTTCATATTTCTAATAACCTCAATGTTCTGTTTCATAAAAACTCTGAAACACAGCAGTATTATTAAACAGAGAAAAAAAAATCTTTTCTGGTATACCGGAGGTCTTTTATCCCTGCAACTGAAATAATTGTCAAGCTAAAAACGTGATGATGACAGAAGCACAGAAGTAAATATCATATGAGATTGTCTAAAACCTTACTGCATTAGATTAGGTCTACAAAAATGAAGAATGAGGTGTATGTGTATTAAATGAAGACAAAAAATTTTTCTATCCTCAAGAAGTTCCAAGTTAACATAGTCTAATGACTGGACTGTGGGAATTGTGGGAGAGGAGGGAAGAGTAGAGAGAAAGGACAGCTCATTTCCAAATCACGTCCTCCTCTTGCGTGCAAATGGGTGACTCCAGTTAATAAGGAATATCCATCTGCTGTTACTGCTTTGTAGAATAAGGTCCTCCACCCCCTGCATTGGAAATTACAGTTCAAGTATCACATCCTTCTAAACTCTCCTTCCTATGTTTAAATGATTATTGAATGGAGGGCAGGGTCTCTTCCAAAGACACATCCATAACCAGAGGCATTTTAAGAGATAATACTGTCGACCTCCTAAGCTTTCTTTTTATTTATTTTTTTATTTTTTTGCCTAACAAAGGAAAGGAGAAGAGGCTGGGCCCAACTTGCTTTTTAAAGTGTGGTTTCATAAATTTGGCCTTTCCATAACAATGTGAGCTGTTCATTCAGCCTATAAAAATGCCTCATATTAGACAGCTGTTTTGTTTTTGCTGAGCTTTGGAATTGGGGGCATGGTATTTACACTGTGTCCTATTATAAGCTAAATAGGCTCACACCCTGGAAACAGTTACTGCTTAATGAAAATAATATGCTATAACCAAGATTATATTAACATCTGACAAGAAGACCTCCCTTGTACTAAAATGTGTCTGTTCTAATAAAAGTATATGCAGATTTAACCTATTTTTCTGGTTTTACTCATGGGCAGTAAATACAATATAACTTTTCTTTATATGTTTTATCTAAATTCAAGAGAAAAGCTTCTGATGACCTTTGAAAATGTTTCCTACTTTGGTAAGATGCATAGCCCTGAGACTTTAGAGGCAGACAGACCCAAGAGGATTTGAGCTGTGCCATTAAGTTGCTGAATCACCTTGTAAAAACCGCTTAAGTTCTATATGGCTCAATTTTCTCATTTTATAAGTGAAATAAATACACATAACACATGGCATCCTTATGAAATTCCAAGACAATATCGAGGACCTAGTTCCATGCCAGAAAAAGAGCAGGTATTCATTCAGTGTCGTATCATGGTTATCAGCACAGGTCTGGGAGTCAGTCTGAGATCACACCTTTGCTATACTACTTTCTTTTGTGGCTAGGTCTTTGCTCTTATAAGTTAGGCATAATAATAATAGCTATTGGATAGGTTTATCTAGAAAGATTAAATAAGATAATATACATTTGGCACTTAGAATAAAATCTAGTACATAATAACATTCCATTAATAATTCTACAAGTATTTCTTTTTTTTTTTTTTAAGATTTACTTATTTATTTGAGAGAGAGAGAGAGCATGTGTCAAGGGGAGGGGCAGAGGGAGAAGCAGACTCTCCCACTGAGCAGAGAACCCAATGTGGGGCTTGATTCCAGTACCCTGGGATCATGACCTGAGCTAAAGGCAGATGCTTGACTGAGTCATCTGGGCGCCCCCAACAAGTATTTTTATTGAGCACCTACTACATGCCAGATTTTTTTTGAAGGTTTGAAAGAGTCAACAGTGAGACAAATGGTCAAAAGTACACAGCCTCATGAGCTAAATTTCCCAGAAAGACATACAATCAACAAAATAAATAAGATTACTATTATGCTTTAAAAGTGAAATGAATGCCAAGGAGATTTTCAAAGAGCGAGGAAATGGGAACAGGATTAAAATTTCAGTTAGTCAGAAAGCACTCAATAAAAAGATATGATTCAAGCAAAGATCTAAATGTTAACAGTTATTATTGTTATTATTATTTTCTGCCTTTCTTACTCCGTAATCTCATAGAATTCAGTCAGAAATTAGACAAGAAAACAAACCATTCAAAGTGGAAGATATCAGAATTCAGAAAATTAGGTGCTTATAAAACCATTGAAAGATATTAAAAAAGTGAAATTTAAGTGATGCTACTGCTTTCTTTCAGGAAATTAGGATATTATTGAAATTCTTACAGACCAAAAAAAAAAAAAAAATGAAAAAGAATTTCCTGGAGACCACTGCCTTGACATTAAAATGGTAATTATTAGTGAATCTCATTAAAGCCACTGGCAAAACCTCATATTTGTCTCTTACTGAAGTTCACACACCACCTGTCTCTGGGGGAGGAGTTATATGAATTTTTATCTATTTTCTGCCGTCAAAATCTCCCATATGTATGTATCTCATTAAAGGATTTAAACCAAAATAGTGATGGCAATGGATTCTGGGAGATGTAGTTTCTATATCTCCAGTTTGTGATAACAAAGAATGGCAAACAATGGAATCTGGGTAGGTATCTCTTCAAAAAGGAAAAAAAAAAAAGACTGAGAAGCAAGGCTATTTACTGTGTAGCAGGAATGCTAAATTATTTATATTAATTTATTCCCCACAAAGCTATTATTTTCTTAAAAGATTTTGTTTATTTATTTGAGAGACACAAGCATGAGTGGGGGGAGGGGCAGTGGGAGAGGGAGAGAGAATTTCAAGCAGACTCTGCTTTAAGTGCAGAGCCAGATGCGGGGCTCCATCAAGAGTCAGTAGCTTAATTGACTGAGCCACCAGGTGCCCCTATTTATTATAAATAGTGACATATTATCTTCCTCAGTTCAGAGATAAAGAAATTGGAACTTAGAGCGATTCAATAGTTTCTCCAAAGTCACACACCAGTTAAATGCAGAACTGGGATCTATTTCTAGTAAGTATGATTCCAGAACCTGCATTTCTAACCACTCTGCTTTTATTTACCTATACTCTTTATACCTGGAGAAAAGGATGAACAATGAGGCTAATTGTATAATGATCCAAAGAATATCAATCATACCTGACTTTATTTGTAACTGACTGAGTTGGAAAGAAGTCATGGAAATAGCAATTTAAAAACAACAAGACTAGTTCTGAGGCAGAATACAGTAAATATTGCTAAGGAGAAGAATGAAGAGATGGGCAGGAATGTCCTATAGCCCCATTTCCACAAATATTTTCAACCATTCCATTTTTGGGGCGAGACCTCTTCTCCAGACTGAGATCTGCAGAGAATTAGAATGTCAGTTCTAGAAGGACTCTTAGAAATCAATTCACCCCAGATGACCACCAAAACCATCAAAATTAAGAGACTGATTCAAAATCACACACAGGCAGAACTGAAGTAAAAAACTTCTAGACCGTGTTTTAGTCTGTTGTTTTAATTATTTAATATCTATGATTTTTTTGTGTGTCTGGTGGTTAAAACGGTTAAGTAGAAATCTTGTTTGCTATTCTTGGCTCTTCTGTGAACTTGCTGGCAGCTATGTCATGTCTCATTCACTTCATCCAAGGTTTCCAGAAACTCCATGTTACCATATGTGGAATAGGAGTCTCATTAATCTTCATTCAAAATATTAAAAGGATTGGACTGTAAGTTAATTTGTATAAAGTACTTCGAGATTTTTGGATAAAACCCATTGTATAAGCAAAGAAAGGGGACTATGTGCCATTTCTGAATCATCAACCAATATTTTGAAGAATGACAGATTCTAAATTCAATAATAAATGCAAATGTTGTTCTTTGAAACCTTACAGTCAATTTTGGAACAATTTCAATATCCATGAAATTTCAAAAGTAATCATAAAGTGAGCTTGCCTCCAAAATCTTCCTGTGTAAAAGTAGAAGCATTTTTAAATTACTTCTGGGATATTTCTATCCTGAGGAAACAGCTGGCCATACTCTCCATTTAACTACATATTCCCACGCCATCTTTGGAAAACTAAATGCTGTAATTTACTTCAGCCATATTGTATTAATATTTATTATTCAATGAAGAAGAACAAATAACCACTGAATATTATTTATTAAGAAACACTATGTTCCTTAAGATTTATAGGTGAGGATCTATTTGTGTGTCTTACTTTGTTTACCAATCTGTGTCAATCCCCAATAACTGAAAATATTTGTTCTGTCAGAGTAAAATCCACATTTTTCCCTGTACTTTTGAATTAAATATTTTAGGGGTGAAATGCCTGGGTGGTTCAATCAGTTAAGTGTTGCCTTCAGCTCAGGTCATGATCCCATTGTCCTGGGATAGAGCCCAGCATTGGGCTCCCTGCTTCTCCCTGTCCTTCTGCTCCTCCCTCTACTTGTGCTCTCTCTCAAGCACTCTCTCTCTCTCTCTCTGCCAAATAAATAAATAATTAAAAAAATGTAGGGGCACCTGGGTGGCTCAGTTGGTTAAGCATCCGACTCTTGATTTTGGCTCAGGTCATGATCTCAGGGTTGTGAGATCATTCCCCGTGTGGGGCTTTGTACTGGGTGAAGAGCCTGCTTAGGATTCTCTCTCCCTCCTCCTTTACCCCTTCTCCCTGACATGCATTCTCTCATTTTCTCTTAAAAAAAAAAAAAAGAAATATTTTATTTCGGTTAGATAACATCACTTACCTCATCCCCAATAGAAAGAAATAGCCATTTATTTCCTTTTCTTTGAAGCAAATAATTAATTATATAATGTGAAATTTAGCAAATGCCCACACTGAGAAGCACAGTAAAATTCTTTTTTAAAAAAATATTTTATTGGGGATCCCTGGGTGGCTCAGAGGTTTAGCGCCTGCCTTTGGCCCAGGGCGTGATCCTGGAGTCCCGGGATCAAGTTCCACTTCGGGCTCCCTGCATGGAGCCTGCTTCTCCCCCTGCCTGTGTCTCTGCCTCTCTCTCTCTCTCTCTGTCTATCATGAATAAATAAAATAAAATCTTAAAAAATATATTTTATTTACTTATTTGAGAGAGAGAGTGAGAGCCCAAGTGACAGGGGCAGGGTCAAAGGGAGAAGGAAAAGCAGACTCCCTACTGAACAGGAACCCTGATGTGGGGCTCCATCCCAGAACCCTGGGACCATGATCTGAGGTGAAGGTAGACCCTGAACTGACTGAGCCACTCAGGGACCCCAGAGGAGCAGAGTAAAATTATTTTTTTAAAGGTTTTATTTATTTATTCATGAGAGAGACAGAGAGAGAGAGACAGAGAGAGAGAGGTAGAGACACAGGCAGAGGGAGAAGCAGGCTGTATGCAGGGAGCCCAATGTGGGACTCGATCCTGGGACTCCAGGATCATGCCCTGGGCTGAAGGCAGGCGCTCAACCACTGAGCCACCCAGGGATCCCTAAAATTCTTAATTAACTAGTCTATTCCTTTCACTAGGCTGTCATGAGAAATATAAAGAACTAAAATGACGTAATTTTTAAACACAGTAACTGAAAAGAAGAGAATGATATTTTTGCTGTCAATACAAATGGCATTTGCCACCTCTTCCAAAACAACTTAGGGTATTTAGCTTATCATAATTAAATCTATCCAAAAATGCACATGAATTAACTGATGGAGATTCTACAGTTTGGGGCTGCTTGTTTCTCCACATCCTGCCATCTGGGTCTTATTTCCACTGTACCACTGAAACTGAGTTGATGAAGCCATCAACAAACTCTTAAACATTAATGTCTTCTTGAAATGAACTTTTTCCTTGGTGTTTTGGATTTTCTCCTAGGTCCTCACTTTATATATTCTCCTAGGGTGATTCCATATATTCATTTCCTATTTTCCATGACTTCAATTATGTTTATGTTTTGAGCCACATGTGTATAGTCCAGATATCTGTGCTGAACATCAGACCTATATATTCAATTTCATATTAGGTATCTCCATTTGGATATCTGATCAAAATCTCATATCCAACATTCCCAAAACTGAACTCGTATTCCTACCCACCACCACAAACTGCATTTTCATCTGTTCTCTGCATTTCAATGAGTGCCATCCATCAATCTTTCAGTTCCTTAAGCCATAACCTTCACAGTCTTCATGATTGCCTTTTTCTCCTTTCCCCAACACCTACAATCAATTACCAAGTCCTCACGATTCTGCCTTTTAAATACTTTTTAAATTATCCATGATATATACGACCTCTATTGTTTAGACCACAGTCACCTCTTGCTTGGATTCTTACAAAGGAATCCCAAATGGACATTCTGTATTCAATTTTATCTTTTTTCCAACTCATTTTTTATGCTGAACTAAAATTACATTATGACTCTATCATTTTTCTCCCTCTGTCTTATATTTCTACCATCCAGCTCTTTGCCAAGGCATATAATAGGAGTTCATTAGCATGTGATTGAAAAAAGAAAGGAAGGGAGAGAAGGAAAAATGACAATTGGGGAAGTCATATTGGTTGTCTTTTTTTTTCCCCAAAAGAAGCTCTGTTCTTTCATCTTTTAAGTCCCAAGAAAAGAAAACAATTGTTTCTGAAATGAGTAGGTACAAAGGTGGACAAAGACAAACTCTATGTATGAGACATCCAACAGTAGGGAGGCAAACAGGAAGGTATATTGTAAAGAAAGGGAACACAAATCTTCCACTCCACTGCACTTGCCCTTTCCCCATGCCAACAGAAACCATTACCCTGAGTGGTACTGAATCCTTCCAGCCCAGACAGAAACCATTTATTCCAAAAAATCATTATGAAAAGGAAAAAACAAAACAAAACTCAAAACCTTAACTAAATTAATAATTCATACTGATATAAAACTGCTAATCTAAGCTTTTTCTTTATTTTTTTATATTTTTAAAGGTTAGTTGGTCTAAATTGTGGCATTTTAACTGCAAGGAAGGTGCCCAGTTCTAGGTTTTAGCACTCAAATAAGTCAGAAACTTTCAAAGACATTGAGATGAAGCTTGTGAGTTGAGTGAGTTCACCTAACCAGACTGATATACTACCTGAAGCCTAACATCATCTCCACAAAAGGCTGGCTGAACAGAGAGTGCAGAGTAGTACCACGGCAGGCTGCTGTTCCCATGAGTGGAGAAACATCATTTGCTATTTTTTTTCAAACATGGCAAGAAGGAAGGAAGGAAGGAAGGAAGGAAGGAAGGAAGGAAGGAAGGAAGGAAGGAAGGAAGGAAGGAAGGAAGGGAGGGAGGGAGGGAGGGGAGAGGAGGGGAGAAGAGAGGAGGGAAGGGAAGGGAAGGAAAAAGGGAGGAAGAAAGGGGGAGGAGGGAGAGAGGGAAGAAGGAAGGGAGGGAGGGAGGAAAGAAGACAGCAAAATGAGATTTGATTTCATTGTCTTTTTTTTCTTAAAGATTTTTTTAATTTATTCATGAGAGACACAGAGAGAGAGAGAGGCAGAGACAGACACAGGCAGAGAGATGAAACAGGCTCCATGCAGGGAACCCGACATGGGACTCGATCCCGGGACTCCAGGATCACACCCTGGGCTGAAGGCACTCAACCACTGAGCTACCCAGGCATCCCTGTCCATTGTCTTTTAATGTCTCACTTTTCCTACTGCATTTCTTGTCCCAGAGCAGGAGGACCAGATGTGCAATGATTCACAAGCAACGTGAGGTGACAGTTCCTCCTTGTCTGGAAATACTAAACACATTTCAAAGACACATTTTCAGTTGTGCCAAACCCATTTGAAACCACCCTTTTTAAAAATGACATCTTTTCTTCTTATTAAAAAACTTTTCCCCCTTAGACTCAATGTACCTCAAACTGAGCTCTCTGGGTATTTGAAACTGACAGTATTTTTTAAAAGCAATTTTGCAACTAATGAAAGAAAAGAATGATTTCAATTCTGGAAAAGTCAACTCAACGTACTCCAATATTTAATATCCCTTTATGTCCTTAGTTTTCTCTATTGTGTGTCTCCACACACATTTCAGGATATTTTTTTCAAACGAGCACCAAGTCCTCCTTTGTAAAAAATTACTTTCATTTTTCTGATTATATACTCTATGGAGAACATTAAAGAAATACTCAAATAAAAATGACTCATTTTCCCATTAGCTAGAAATAACTTCACTCTTAGATATTTTCTTCACACGTTTTAATATAGCTAAAGTCATAAAACTGCTACATAATTTTCACCCTTATTGTTTCACCCTTATGATAATTTATATGCCATAAAAATATTTTCAAAAACATTACTTTTATTACTTAGCGATGTTGGATTTTTAGGTATTTTTAAATTTCTTCAGTATTATAAATTATGCAATCATGTATTTCTCTACATTTCTGGAACACAGTGTCACAAATAAATTACTATATCAAAGAATATATATTATATATATTTTGAGGTGTTTGATTCCTCTTTTGAAATAGCCTTTTAAAAAATGGTGAAGTTTACTTTCCCACATGCAATATTTAAGGACAATTATTCCCTTTACAATTTTAAAGGCATCAGGCATTATGTGTTTTACTTTTCAAATCTGATGGACAAAATGGAATATCCTTATTATTCTACTGGCATTTTCCATTATCAGGATTGTTGAAATTTTATATTCATATTTCTCAATATCCACCAACTTGCATATGCACAAGGGTGTGTCCCTTATATGGTAATTTTATTTATCTTTCTGGGTCTGTCCCTAGGGTTTATATTTCTATGAATGTAATCACGATGTCTGATTTGGTTGAGAACTCCACCCTGGGTTTGAACTTAGGCTCAGATGTTCTAAAAAATGCTTCACCAAGAATCAGATTTCCCAACATCACTCAATAGAACCATATCTATTTAGGCTTCTCTGACCTCAGAAATGAGTAGCATTAATTCAGAATGTGTTCTAAAAAGCTATTCTTATGTTATATAAAACCATGGAAGGGGGAAGCCTGAGTTTATTAAGTAATTATTCCCCAAGGAAGTGGCAGCCAATGCTGAGCGAGAGATGAGATCACTCTTATTTACTATCTGGCCTGTTGGATCAGTTCACTCTGTTACTTTAAGGGGCAATAGAATAATGAACTGGAGCATCCTGAAAGACTTCATTTTATAACCATATGTCCTTGTATCTATTACTAAGTATGAGATCAGAAGGCCATATGGACTGACTTGGAGATGATATTTTAAAGAATTATTAAAATGAATCATAGTAAGTGCAGTGGATAAACAAAAAGACATGAAAACTGGGATCATTAATATTTTGATAATGTTTTAGACACAGCTACAGTTGACAGGACACATCGAGGTGCTACAGAAGAAGCAAAGTGTTTTAAAACAGCGAAAGATATGGTATCAGCAAATAAGCAAATGGCAAGGACAAAAAATCCATAGCTTTCAACAGACTCCCCCAAAGAACACAGTTGTCTTAATTCAATACCACTAGACTAGAAAGAGATCATTAGCATTGCCACCTCATGCAATGCTCGTCTAACACCTCTACCCTATACTTGTAACACCTCATAAGCCAACGTTGGCAATGTCTAACCTTTTTCCAGCTGCAGGAAACTTGCTGGACCCTTCCTCTCCAGAAAAGAGTATCACGTTCCACCCCCTCCAGCATAGGAGCAAGAGATTAAAACACAACAACCAGTCTTTCCAAAAACACTTCTGAGCTTTTGTATTCTGGACTGTTTGCTGACCTCCATCCTGACCCACCAAACCATTCTCAATGGTAAATTGATATAAATGGTAAATACTCATGGTAAATTCCCCTCATTTATTTTTATTATATAACTATGATAGCTTCCATTAATTAATGCACTAAGCAACATGATAAACATTTTTTAAAAAGTATAAATATATTCTCACAACCCATGAAATAGATTGTATTATTATAACAATTATTATTACTAGATATCATTTATTCCACACCTACTTTTTCCAGACAGAGTCGAATGTGTTATAATAACACTTATAATTTTCTCAATAAGTCTACATGATAAATATCAAAGTTATTTCATAAATAATGAAGTTGAGATTCCAATTACATGTGAAGCACTTACTACAGTGCTTGACACCTAGAAAATGCCCCAAAATATGACATTTTATTATTAGCATTATGTATTTTATTATTTATATGAATTTTGATGTCATAGGACATGTTCCTTTCCCCAGAAGGTATACCATATACAAAAAAATGTTTGTATCCATGTGCTCATCTTATTAATAATTCTAATATTATTAATGCTAGTAATATTAAATATTATTAATAAATGATAATAATAACCAATTTTATTACTATGTATGTGCAATATATTATAGTACATTAATAATACATACTATATTAATACTGCATGATATATACTGAAAATGCTATCACTGTTAATACCATTATATACTATCATAATACTGATACTATTAATAAAATAGCTTAGCTTTTTTGAGCATCTACAGTGTGCCAAACAAGGAGCTATATACCTCACTTTAATTTTAAAAAATTCTGTTCAACAAAGTCGTGTGTTACTTCTTGACTTTCAGATGAAGAAATCAAGTGTAAGAAAGATAAATTAATTTGTCCAAAGTTGCATGACTTGTATAATGAGGGCCAGAATCTGAATTTAGGTCATCTGACTTAAAAGCTCTAGGTCTTAATCACTAGCATTTTATAAATTATTTCGTATTTAAATACTTATTTTACATATGAAGAAGTTATGAAGGAAGTAAATTGCCCATGATCACACAACATTTACTGGCCTCGCTGAAACTTGGTACTAATAATTTTATTGTTTGCTTACTATGCCCAGCCACTGTGCAACCATTATCTTATTTATATCCATGTAAGTTAGGTTCCCATATAATCCCCCTTTTTACCTTAAAGAAAACTGAAAATCAGAGAGGTTAAGCTACTTGTCAAGTCCAAGGCTGTAAGAGAAGCTGGACTCCTGAACCTTTGCCTTTAACCACTATTAACTTCCTGGGTTAGCCATCTCTCAATCCAGTACCGTCTCCAGGTTGCCATGATGGTTTCTGCTTCCTCCCCAGAAGCAGTAGTGTGCTGGAGCCCCATCAGACCAACTTGTAAGAGCCAATTTTTAAATATTCAGGATTTTTGTGAGCTGGTGGTCAAACATAGTCATTATTAAAGGTAAAACGTAGCCCAGTTAAATAAATTATGCTAAAAATAAAGGTAAATCCTTTTGTACTTTTGTGATACATTTTATTTGTAATACTATTAATATTAATGATAAAAATTTAAAATATAATATTTTAAATTTAAAAACTATTATTACTATTAATACTTTACTATACTGTATTATATTAATACATTTCCAACTCCTAATTTTTTTTATTACATTTTACTATTAACTAGCCTCTTGAGATTATGCATCTATTCTTTCTACATGGGGGAATACTATATAATGGTATGCTACCGTACATCTTTTCCCAACTCTGCCTTTAGTGATTTCACATAGGTATCTTGAAACTGGCCATGGTCAGACTATTTATATTACTGAAATGGGCAAATGCTTCAAATAGGCATTGTTAAGCATTTACCAGCAGCACTGCTAAACTCATGATTTTTAAAAAGTCACCAAAAAAATGTTTCCTAAGCAATTTAGTTTACATGAAGAAACTTCAAATTTATGTCACACTCATTCAAAACATGGATTAATTGGATTAAGATAAATTAATTGTCTTAGTGGTATTAGTGATACCTTATGAGTGCAAATATTTCAAAGTGACAGTTTCTAGAGAATTTTAGTGGATATTTGAGCTAAGAGGCTTATACATATCTTCATGAAATAAGTCTCTCTCTCATCATGTAAGAAATTTAGTATGAGTCAAAGGATGGAAGGAAGATAATATTCTAAATTTACATAACATACTACATTGTGGACCATCTAATCAACCATTAGTTTCCAATGCTAGATGCCATCTGGAAGAGGGACAAAATATAGTTAAAGAGGATGCTAAACCCACAGGCCAGAGGACAAATCCTGTCAAATGTGAAAGGTGCATAACCTAAGAGGTGCAAACCAGTTCATATGATCCACCTAGTTTAGTAGTATTATGCTTGGTAATTTTGTCTCGTGGGTCACTGGTCCAACCAGCTTCTGCCTGCGAGTAGATGAAAGGTGCTGGCAGGAGCAAGTGATTTAATGCTCTGAATGAAATGAAACAGTGAGCTCAGCTCAGGTCTACACGGACTCTGCTTCTTCCCATAGTAGTAGGCAATCATTAGTACCCTTGTTGACAGTCTCTGCAGAAAGGCCAAGATCATAGTAGGCCCGGAGACTAAATCACATTTCACCTTGGTGGTCTCTCCAGCACAGAGCTGAAGAGGTGAGAAATTTGTTCTGCCATTTGGTCTCATTAGAGATCTTTAATTTCCAGTAATATGCTTCTTTCTCAAGGACCCTGGAGTCAAGAGTTCAGAGGAGCACTAGAAGGAAACAAAAAATGTTTGTAAAGTCTCTTTGCTCGGTCATTTTTCTTTCGCAACGTTTCTAAGGACACAGTCTTAAATCAAATTCTTTTGGGGACATTTTCAGTAGAGGAAAATTTTGAACAGCTGAATTCTGTTTGAATTTGTAGGATTTATTTTGAAATCATTAAGTTGGAAAGACAATAAATTACAGTGTGGAATTTTATAAGACCTCATAATGGTAGAAAAGTAGAGCTGAGCAAAGTGACCTCTCCCTGCTATTTTAAATATTTAGATCTCTGGTGAAAAGGCCAGGTGGTGTCACAGAACCAGGGACTGGAAACTGCAAAGGACAATAGTGCAAAGGGCTAAGAGGCATGCACCTTAGTTCCAATTTTGCCATAAAAGCATTATGAGCATTATGAGCTTCAGAAAAATAAACGTGTTGAATCAAATGGACTTCCATCTCTGACATCCTATGGTGCAGAATTTTTTTAAGCAGATAAGATATTTCTATACATTTTACCGATGAAATATCTACACATGTTAATATATGTAAAGCACTTGTACAGGTCTGGAGTATAATAAGTGCCATGTAATTTTTTGTTTTCATATTATTTTTGTTATTACTATTATTAAAAATGTTAAATTACCCAAAACACATTATAAAGGAGTTTTAAGAAACTAAAACTCCAGCCCTGGTCTGGACACTTTTTTTTCTATTGAAATATAAAAAATTGAAATGTCATACCTACAAAAAATTGAAATGTCATACCTAATAGGTGTGACATAGTTAATTTCCCAAACAGTGGTTCATGGGAATAATAACCTTTCAAGATGCTTCTTTGTAAAATCATTCCTTATATGAAAAGAAAATTGGGCAGATGCTGCCTTCTTCCTCTTCTTAGATAGTAACAAGTGCATATTAGCTTATTAAAGACTCAGAGTATTCTTGAGGTAAGAAATCTATTCAACCTGGCATAATTTAGCATTCCCAAACTTATTGGTGACAAAACCTCATTAGTGCATAATATCTACATAGCTCTTCCACTGAACCACACAGACCTTTTCCAATTGTAGAGGAATTAAATCTTGGTCTCAGCATTTGAATCTTCCCAGAACCTTAGACAAGCACTTACTAGACAAGCCAGACCCTGTGCTATGATATTTACAGTAATTATCCCAATTAAAACTCTAGAGGTCAGTGGCTTCATGACCAATAAGCAAGGGGAGACTCAGAAGCCCTTAGTAACTCATATAAAATTATACAACCAGGATAGAACTGTCATTTTCAGGACCTCTAAGACATTTGGAATGACTCTAAGTAAATGAAAGAATGAGCAAATGCTTCCTGACTTGGGACTGAAGTGAAGGCTGAGCTTGGACATGGTGCCCACTGAGGGAGCTTTGAGATGCTAAATGATCCAAGAAGGTGGAGCTAAGGAATTGAGACAAGGGAGGGGAAGCCAAGCTATAGAATCCCTGTGTCACAGCCCAAACCACTTAGAGAGGAGGTGAATTCTCCATTTGTGGAATATATAATAAGAGAAATTGCAGATATCACTTTGCCACATTCCTTCTTGTCTTCACATATGTGTTCTATGTATGTTTGCCCAAAATAGAAGTATAGATTCAATTAACTCCTAGCTAAAAGGTCCTATAATATATTTAGCTAATGGGACATTTGCCATACTAGGAATGCCACCCATATCAGAAAGGCTGGTTCTCACCCGGTTGTGGTCTCAACAGGTCGGATCTTGCTGATATGGCCTTCTTCTTGCCATAGGTGTTGATGGTTCATCCAGGCACAGAAACTTCTGTGACAGTCATGTGGGGTGATGGAGGAAGGGGGGGAACCTCAGCTCTAAAGTCACTGACAAATTCCAATTGCTTAGCTGGAGTCAGGTTTATAGTTTTTATAGAATTGTTTATGATGATCAGAGGCCATTTATCCATGGTGAATCTAATCACATAATATAGTTAATTTTCTAGTTGTTAACAACAAAGGAGGAAGTGGAAAGTTTAAATGCTAGATTTCATTAGCAGATAAGCTGTGAGATTTCCAAATCATCCTCAGATATGACCATTAGTTACTGTGTAGGAAAGTAAATCCACTTTCTCCAGATATTCTGATTGTTCAAGAGTAATCAGAATACTATCCTGATTTGCAAATATACTGTCAATTATTCTAAATTTTATGACAATTTCCTCCAGGGTAAGAAAGCCATTTGTTTCATCTGGCTCATCAGCTAACAGATAGCAACTTTTACTATATATGGTTTTCTTTATTTGTGTGTGGAGCTTAGTCATGCAGAAAGAATCTTTTGTGATCATTATAAGGTCTTAAGTAAAAGAACTCCATAAGTATTTTAAATGTTGAAATTATGAGTTCTAGTACTTACAGGATCAAGACATGAACAGAACCAGTCGAGAAACACCACCTAAAGTCTTATTTATAAAGCTTATTTATTTATGTCTAGGTACATTACATGTTACACTTGGCCAATATATTTAACATTTTACATACCTCATCTATTCATCGGTAAACTCAGTCTATAAGATACCCAAATATACTTTGATCTAAAATTGTATGCTATTTGAGATTTGTACACAGATTAAAAGAAAAATGCTGTGGATTGCATGCTATCGATGGGTAAATTACCTCATGATGAGAGTTTCTCCACCAGATACAGATTCTCTAAAGTGTAAAAATATAAGAAAGTCAATAGGGATTTAACTCTTGTTTCTTATTCTTTTATTTATTGCAAGAGGGAGAGAAAGAGAGTTGGGGGGGGATGGGCAGGAGCAGAGGAAGAAGCAGACTTCCTGTTGTGCAGGGAGCTCAATGCAGGACTTGATCTCAGGACTCAGGATCACGACCTGAGCTGAAGGCAGATGCTTAACTGACTGAGCCACCCAGGCACACTGTATATATTGACTTCTATATATTTTTGATCTACTATATGTTTTTTGATAGCTGCACAGTATCCCATAATTCAGATGATCTAAATTTATTCCATAATTTGTTCCTAGTCCATAATTTGGAAGCACTAATTTTTTAGGACATTTTTCTACTTATAGATATTTGTATTGTTTCCAACCTCTTAAAATCAAAAACATGCTGCAATTATTTTTAGAATGTGATAAACTGATTCTGAAGTCCATGTGGGAGAAAAATATGTAAGAATTATCTAAAGGTCTTAAAACACAATAATAGTGATATGGTGAGAGGATTTATTGTTTATTGAAACTTAATATCAAGAACTGAATTCAAAAGCCATAAAATAATCCATTTGCCAAGGAGAACTTAGTCAATGACACAACTCGACTCCAAGTCAAGTCGGGGCGAGGGGGGAGTTTTGGATTTATCAGCAATTAATATTAAGGTAATCACTGGAAAAAAAATAAATGAAGCCCCAGTTATGTGTCCATAGACAAATATAAATCCAATAAAGAAGTTTCAATCACAAAAATAAATGTATTAAAAAATAAGTTTCAAACATACATAACTTTGAAGTAAAGGGAAGCTTGGTAAGGAAGATGGAAACAAAAATATATAAAGGAAAAATAAAATGCCTAGATGAAATCATAAAACAATAAAACAACAACAACAAAAAACCCTTTTTTAATAGGAATAAGCAACTTAATCAAATTGAAGGAACAATTACAAACTGGAAAAAAATATTCACTACACCCACAAAAGTGGTTAATCCCCTTAAGATACACGTGGTTCTTCAAATTAGAAAGAACAATGTATATAGCAAGAAGAGAATTAATATTCAGGGAAATGAAAAAAGCAACAAGAAAATAAAACTTCTGGCCCTTCACATTGGCAAAAATGTAGGATTGTGTTAGTGCCCAGTGCTCATGGTGTTACAAGAGAAACAGTACTCTCATATACCATTTCTCAAAAGCAGTGATGAGTCTGGAAATTGCTGTAATTTTTGGAAAATAAATCTGGCTACATAACTGAAGTGTGCTATCATTTGATCTAACACCCCACTTCTGGGAAATTATTTTTCAGAAAATACTTACAAGTGTATGATTCTTTTCAAATAGGAATTTGGTTTATTGTCTCCTGGATAAAATAACAAACATACAAAAAACTAGGGTTCCTGCACATAACTATGATGTCCTTTTGATGTTTCTGTTTCTTTGTACCAGAAAATCATAGGAGAAAAATTGTTAACAATGGGAGCCTTTGCTCTCCTTACAGATGCTAAGGAAAAAGAAAAGATAACGTGAGGAACTTGGGCAGGAAGCTAAGGGTTTGCAATACAGCAAGGATCATTGGCTGAAGCAGGTACAGAACAAATGAGTGAAATAATTCTGCCCTTCACTAGTTTGCAACTGCATGAAAGACAGACACGTGTACATATGAGGCAAAGAACTAACAAAATATCACAATAGATTACTTGGAAGAGCAGTCACAGTGCAAATATAAGCAAATTCCAGCAGCAAATCCTCAGCAGTTTAATTTCTTAGTTGACTTTTCAAGAGATACAAAAGCCAATCCAATTTTTGGCCATACTGTATATAACCAGAAAAATAAAGTCACAGTGGTCAGCCACACAGCCTATCAGGGATCCCATGTATTAATTCAATCTTTATTGAGTTAAAAGGAAAAGATAAACACACACACGCACACACACACACACACACTTCAACAAACCAAAATACCTCCTGATTATTGAATAAAGAAATAGCACTAAATATATTGTAGTGTTTGTCTGAATGAAGCTGATTAAATATGAGTAACTGCTATTTTTCATGCATTTTGGATAAAAAGATGAAAAGAGGGGCACCCAGGTGGCTTGGTTGGTTAAATGTCAGCCTTTGGCACAAGTCATGATCCTGGGGTCCTGGGAAAGAGCCCTGTGTCAGGCTCCCTGCTCAGAGGGGAGCCTGCTTCTCCCTCTTCCCACCCCTCCTTTGCTAATGCTTGCTCTCTCTCTCTCGCTCTCTCTCTCTCAAACAAATAAATAAAATCTTAAAAAAAAAGATGAAGAGAATCAATAACTTTTATCATGAAAGAATTGTATCAAAATAGATTCATATATCTACATCCGCTGATGACTTACAAAGGAGAAAACTGGGAGCTGAATTAGAGTGGTAAAGAAAAGGTATAAATCTGCTCCCTTATCTCTACTATGTTATCCCTAATATGTCTGATTCAGCATTTTCGTCCTCTAGATTCTCCTTAGAGATATAAGACAGGGTCCCTTTCTTTGTCAAGAAGCCCACTTTCTGCATATTTCTTCAGTCTTTTACTTGTTTTACTGGTCACAAGTAACAGGAACAAAATGTCTGCTCTTTACTGAGTGTTTATGGGGTCAAGGACAGTGCCAAGCATTTTTATATAAGTGAACTTCTCTCATTTCCACCACTGTGAGGTTTGTATTTTCTGTATTTTATAGATTAAGGAAACCCAGAGGCTCAAAGTTATTAAAAGTGTGGGAAGGATCATATCGCTATCACATGGCAGAGATGGTCCTTAGACCCATGTACTCTCAACTTCAAAGCCCATGTTGTATTAAAGCATGTTGATAGTCTGCCTCAAGACAGAAGAATATAGACCACTCACTTCTCTACTTCATGACATCTTGGCTTATTTTTTCTACCCCTTATGGCTTGGTGGTTAGTTTGCATGACTATTTAACTCAGGAGTTAATGAACTAAAATTTCTCCACTGCTCTTTGCTTTTAGAGGATCTAATGTCAAGAATGCTGTTAGAAGTCAGGAAGGTAAAACAAAAATGAAAATATTTAGAAGTTGGTAAATTACAGGTCCTTAACTTAAAGGAAGATTTGATTTGCCTATTTCTTCCAGAGAAAGACTAAAGACACACAATGCCTGACTGGTTTTGATGTCTATTAGATGGATTTCTCCTGAGAAGTTCAGATAATCTCTGATATTTATATAGTGGCAATCATATCCCTGGCACTTAGCAATGGCCAGAGAGAGATTAGATAAAAGACCCTTAAGAGATTAGTGTAATATAACCCAGACTTTGATGCATCTGTTCTCTGTTGGCCTGTGAAGTCAGGCCCCACATTCCATTTTTCATAGTAAATCCAAGGTAAAATTTTAGGGTCCTATACTATGATTATTTTTTCTAATAAATTGCTCTTAATATCATAGTCTTGGTGCCTGGATCTTCCTTGACATGAAATTTTTAAACATTTAATTCTATTTTATTTTATTAATTCAATATCATAATGTGAAAGCTCTTTAATTATGTACCAAACTATTGAGAAGGACCTCTATCCTAGCCACGTACTTAAAGAAAAAAAAAAGGACTAATTAATTTCATCTCCTTATCCTCAGACTCTAGCCACATTTTTTCAAAACACTCCATTTCTCTTCAACCTATTTCGTTTCTCTTCAACTCATAGTAATTGGGGCAAAAGGGATGCTTGGTGATTGGCTGAAAGTGTTGGGATAAAAAGCAAGCCTTTTCACAACACTTTGATTATTTTCACAGATTGGCCAATGCTCCTTTTTAAAGACTGCTACATTTCTTAAAAGCCCCAGACTGATTGCTTGTACTAATCCTAATGTATATCTAAGTATTGGCCTCTTGGCCCAGTTTCTGAGTTTGAAATTGAATGCACATTGAACCCTACCAGGTTCCTTGCTCTTCCACTCCTTCATACATCCATTAACACACACACACACACAGGTTGTTTTGGTCAGTATATGTTCCCTAAGGTTCAAAGCATCCCATTAAAATACCCACACACTTTCTTAACCACTACCACCCTTATTGGCATCAAAAGGAATGCACTCCTTCCATACGCTTTTCTTACAAAGATAAATATATATATCAGTTTACAACCAATTTCTCCTTTATAATATTTTTAGTTTTATGTCCAGTTCATTACAATCTCAATCATGTAGCACTTTCTTTCTGAAACAGTGTCCTGAATGAAATATTTCACATGAATTTTGGCATCTAGTAATATTGTAACTTTCAACCTGCTTATTTTTTGAGTGACCCATTTATTTTCATTGTAATTATTATTAACTAGTATTAGTTCAATAAAAGTAAAGTTACTAAGAAGAGTGTGAAATCCTTAAAAGGGGATTATACTGAAATTTTTTTTTCTTCTTTTGACAAAGAAAGCAGGCAAAAAGCTACACTGCCTCCTCTGAGATTTGAACTCAGAACCTTCAGATTATGAGACTGACATGCTGCCTCCTGCACTAAGGAGGCTAACTAGAAGCTCCTTTATCTATGTACAACTCTCTGCTGACCTACGAACAGACAATGGCATTTTCCTTCAAAGACTAAAACCAGTAGAACACTTGAGTCATCAAGTTTCTTTTATTGTCTTGAAAGTTCATTTCAGTTATGGCTCAAATTGTCATTCAAAACCGAAATTGGGGATCCCTGGGTGGCGCAGCGGTTTAGCGCCTGCCTTTGGCCCAGGGCGCGATCCTGGAGACCTGGGATCGAGTCCCACGTCGGGCTCCCGGTGCATGGAGCCTGCTTCTCCCTCTGCCTGTGTCTCTGCCTCTCTCTCTCACTGTGTGCCTATCATAAATAAATAAAATTTAAAAAAATAAAAATAAAAAAACCGAAATTGCTTTAATTATGTTCATGCAATTTTCTAATGTAGAGATTCAATACACCAAGGAAAAGTTAACCAGTGTTTTCATATGACCTTTCTCTTATACTAAGCTTCTTGTTCTCAAAGATCCAGGAAAGGATTGAGACCATAGTCAGAACATTTTTGGAAGAGGATGGCTTGCAAAATGTTTATTGTCCTGATATTTAATGTTACTTAACTGTAAAAAATATAGTTCTATTTTGTTCCTTATCCAGAAACAATAGCATTCTCTTGAAGATCAGTATTTAACTTGCTAACACGGTCTTGGTTGAACAACAATGCCATGCCAGCCAGGTTATATAAAGTAATTTCTGTAGCCTTCTAAACCTACCAGTGGTTTAGGATGCTTTTTCCCTGTAC
This sequence comes from Canis lupus familiaris, assembly GCF_011100685.1. Taxonomy (NCBI): domain Eukaryota; kingdom Metazoa; phylum Chordata; class Mammalia; order Carnivora; family Canidae; genus Canis; species Canis lupus. The sequence goes on along the minus strand of NC_049234.1, from coordinate 20,488,133 downwards.
ATTTTTCCCTGCTTTCCTCACTGCCTCCTTAAGGTGAAAAGAGAGACTAAGGTGTTTCTAGTCCTAGCAGGTAGGAGAATCGCTAGGTGCAAATCCAGGAAATGGAACAAAGAAACTCAGGCTGGCAGATCTGGGTTGAATGAGGAAAGGAGTTTCTTTTTAACATCCCTGCAGGGCCATATGTGTGTAAGATGGAAGGTCAATGTGAATTTAACTTCATGGATGAAGGGCATTGATTTAAAAGAGACCATACACTAGTTATTTAATTTTCACACTTACATATCCTCAAGATTCCTCTTTTACTTTACAAAATAGAGCATTAATTGTTTGCCTTTTAACCCATAGCTGCCTGAATTGTCATTTTGAAGATACAGTTTCATATTGTCCAGTGGTATATATGCAGCATTGTCTTTTAAAAAGTTCTGAATTTAAAGTTAATTTGGCAGTAAGTTGGTTTATCAAAATCTATGCTGTCCAGAGGTCAGGTAAGACTTAATTGTTTTGTTTGCTGAAAGAAAAAAAGAAGTATATGACCATATCATTTTATAGAACTCATATATGCTCTGGAATGCCAAAAACAAAACACCAGGAATAGATCACAGAAAAGAAAAAGAAATTCAGATAAGGAACATGACTGAAGATGGACACCCTACCAGGGAGAAGGATGGCACTGTGTTCAGGTGCTTTCTTATTCTGGAGAATAACTGATTTAATAAACTGTGTTATAGATAGAAATCCCAACCATGACACCATCAAATATTTCTATTGTTTGTTGGAGGACCCTGGCAAGGTTGATGGATCAAGTTGTTCAGTTTTCTCTACTGAACTAGAGTGTAAGCTCCTGTAGGTCAGGAATTATAGTAATTTTTTTTTCTCTACATCTCTTTTAGAAGCTACTTAAAAGACACTCCGTGCTCCACAGACCTGTAAAACGGCCCTGCCCAGATCTGCCCTCACTCAATTCCCTAGACACAATCCTGATTGGGGGCAGAGGGCAAATTGGACATCAAAGAGTTGCCAAAGGCTTTTCTGCTGTGGGATCCTGAGGAGCTCTTGGTTCTTTGATCTCTGCTTCCATCTCCTCCCCCACCCTGCCCCCACATGTCCCTCAGGGTCGATCTTCCTTGGCCCCACCCAGTGTCTCTGGTATCCTCAGCGCCTCTCACCGAAGACCCCTGACATTCTGGTCTACATTAAGGAAAAAAACTCAACAAGAGTGCAAACAATCAACCTTCTAATCCAGACAAGCTGCTATCCTTAGCCTTTGGCTCCCTTATCTGAATAGAGAAAACATTTGGTGAAATGAAAAATCAGAAGCTTTTTTCCCTGTCTTCATTTAACATAGAACCCAGATTCTATTGCTAGTGCTTTCTTTGGCTCACCTGCCAAAGAATCAAGTATAAACAGTTCTGGGGAACCAAATCTGAAGTTTATATGTGTCCACCTATGTAATTCTTGAAAAGCAAATTTTAAAAATTAAAATGTAAGTCTATTGTCAATGAATCCATACTGAAAGTGAAGTATTTCATTAACTGCAATGTAGAAGCAAATGATAGTTTCTTTTAAGAACAAAGTGATAAGGTTATAGTCAAAAAGTATCCAAATGTCAGAATCTCTGATACACTCAAACATGCAATAAGAAAAGTTGGAAATAAACTTCACTTCCATCAAGAAAGGTTTGGTTCAATATGAAATATTGTCTTAAATGTATGAGATGTTTTAGAATCTACTTTAATGAAAGAGAATAATCACTAGCTTTGATGTTATAGATTTCGAAAGCCCAGAGGAAGAGAACTAACCCTTGTGACCTTCTGGGGACTCGACTCTGTATGGGAAGGTCAGTCAGGTCCTGGAATCAGCAGATGGTGTCCACACTGGATTGGTCCCTTAAGTCAAGGCTGGCATATCATATCATTCAAGTCAGTTCTGCTAAATGTACTTGAATAGCCTAATCATCGATATACTTCCCCAAAGATTGGGCATTGATTAGCTCTTTTAAAAAAGATTTTTATTTATGTATTTGAGAGAGAGAGAGAGAGAGAGAGAGAACAAGCAGTGGGGAGGGGCAGGGGGAGAGAGAACCAGACTCACCACTGGACACAGAGACCAATGTGGGGCTCAATCCCAGGATCCTGAGATCATGACCTGAGCCAAAGGTGGACATTTAATGGACTGAGTCACCCAGGAACCCTTAACTTGATTTTTATTCAGCTGACCTGCACTTCTATGTACCAAGTTCTATGGCAGGTATAAGGAATAATGGATCAAAATTGAAACATATACTACCAAATTGTATTTAAAAGTGTAGTTGCATCCTGTTTTTTTTCTATTATTATATGAGAATTAAAAGATTCATAGACGTCTTGATGAGACGTAGAGATGTAGAACAATCAGTTCTTTCTCTTAAGGAGAAATTGGTTTTCTTAAGAAAGTTTTCAATGGAGCTTTTAGTACTAGGCTTAACTTCTAGGCAGGGAGGTGTTCCGATCAGATAAATAGTATAGTATATTCATCTCTAAATAGTGTAAAGCTCTTTCCTTTGTTCCTTCATAACTGTTCTGGCACCTTGTAGCCATTAGATGTAGATGTTCCTCAAAGTTCTACTTTTGGTCTTCAGATATTGGATAGAGAGATGTTTTTCTTATCCATCCACACTCCATCTATTATTATTTCAAAGCAAATGGCTTCTGGTGTCTCTCTTTCTCAGATTTCTATGTCTACCTCTCTGATGTCATCAATTCATCCCTCAAATAGCACCTCAACTCAAGGCCTACCTTTACTACCTTGTTTAAAATGACAACTATCCCTGCCACTGCACAAATCCTGTTACCATGCTCTATTTTTTCATAATATTTAAATATACCAAATAATCCAAGGATTGCTTACTTTTTACATTCTACCTTTTTCCTGCCCGTTAAACAATGTAAGCTCAAGGAGAGCAGGGATTTTGTCTGGTTTGTCTGATGTATAGCAAATATCTTAGAAAAATTCATGGCATAGAATAGCCCTTCAAAAATATTCTTTGAATATATGAACAAAGCAACTCCAACCCCTGAATCAACTATTTTTAAGTGTCTTACTTCCTTATTAGGCTCAAAGTTTGGTTTCCATATCTGACTACTTTTTCATTTTTCCCAATTATCTCTTGTGAGTCAACAGATGTTGACCATGTTTCCTTAATGATGACTCTCATGTCTTTCTTTTGAATTCTATTCCCACTGCCAAAGCCTCATTGAAAATTTCAATTTTGCTTTCCTGCTTGAACACAACAGCCTTCTATCGGGTTTCCTTTACTCCAGTCTTTCTCTTTTATTACTCATTTTATACATTGCTGTCTTCCTCAAACATAGCCTTGACCATGTGATAGCAGTTCATAGATTACTCCACCAATTATTTATCAAGAGCAAATATGTGCCAGGCAAGGACTAAAAAGACAGAATGTCTCTTCATTCATAGAATTTATCTTCTCAGCTCATTAGCCTTCCATAAATCCTCATGGTCTACAAAGTAAAGTCTGGCTATTTTTAAAAAATGTATTTATTTATTCATGAGAGACACTGAGAGAGAGGCAGAGACATAGGCAGAAAGGAAAAGCAGGCTCCCCATGGAGAGCCTGATGTGGGACTCAATCCCAGGACCCCAGGATCACACCCGAGTCAAAGACAGATGCTCAACCACTGAGACACCCAGGTATCCTAAAGTCTGGCTATTATGTTGACATGAAGACTCTCCACATCTGATCTCATCAAACCTTCCAATCTTTGTTCCCATTACATCCCTCTATGTATTCACGCACTAGTCAAATCATACCATATATGAGCAATCTTGTTCCATATCTCTGAGTTCACTCTGGCTTATCCCTGGGTAATAAACTCTAAATCCCTCTATCCCATAAGAATCCTACCCATGTCTGATTCCATCATCTCCATGAAATCTTCTCTGATTAATTTGGAAACTATTTTTTCTATATTTCTTCTTGTCTGTTTTTGCCTCTTTAAGGATACATATTATATAGTACTTTGTATGCTATTTATTAATCTACATGTCTTACCTACCACAATAGATTAGAACTTCCTTGAGGTCAGAGGAGACCTGCCTCAATCCCTGCTCAATCTTCTTGAACTTCCACAGCACTTGGTGGCCTGCCTTATACCTAGGCACTCAATAATGTTTATTGAATAGAAGAAACAAAAGATATCTTTTATTTCTTCCACTCTGTTATACTGAATTTAAACTCAATATTAGTTAGAACTATTCACCTTTAAGTAAATATTGCAATATCCTGATCCAGATATCCTGACAGAAATTCTATTAGATGGCTAAGAATCCAAATTTGTAAGTCAAAAAATTTTTGCTTTATTCTGGCTTCATCACCTACTGTGTACTTTTTAAAACAAGATTGATTGATTGATTGATTGATTTGAGAGAGCACACTTGCATGCACAAGCAGGTGGGAGGGGCAGGGAGAGAGAATCTCAAGCAGACTCCTCACTGAGCACAGAGCCCAGTGACATGGGGGTGTCATGACCCTGAGATCATGACCTGAGCCAACATCAAAAGTCAAGTATTTAACCAACTGAGCTACCTAGGTGCCCCACTTACTGTGTGCCTTGAACAGTTATTTTTATCTCTCTGTGCCCCCTTTTCCTCATTAGTAAAGACTGGCAAACAATTAATACCAAACTCTCAGACTTATTTAATACTTAAATGAGGTAATGAATATATGACCATTAGCATAACATCTGACACTTATTTCATGATAGCTATTATTATTACTGCACTAATAGGGTCAGGGTCATCTCTTTAGTCCTAAGACCACTCCTCCTTCTATAGTTGTTACTCCTGATTCCATTATTGTCATACTTTATGCCCTCCCTTCCTGCTTCTTGTCCCCCCAAATGAAGAACCATCCTCTTTTCCCTATTCCAGCCATATGCATCTAGTAGAAGCCAGCTCAAACTTCAACCTTATTCATGGAACCATCTTGGTTTCTTTAGCCTATACTGAGTTCACTCTTCTAGCTACCATAAAATTTAGGAAGATATACCATTTCATAAATAGAAATTGTATTAATCACTGTTATTACTATTACCAGTTAATTAATTAATTCCTAGATAAGCTGGCATGAAGCAGAGATTGATCTGTGAAACCACAAATTCCATTTCACTGAAAACAACTGAATGTGTTGTATGCTATATATAAAGTTTCTTATATACATATTTACTTATTTTCTTTTCTTAATTTTTTTCAGTAAGTCCATGAGGTTTCCTATTTGCTTTGTAATGAGAATAAAAGCAAAATTAAAAAAAAAAAACTTGTTATCTTGTGTCTGGCTTTAATTTAAAAATCATTTTGTCAACTGAAGTGTTCAGAAGGACAAAGCAATTTTTTCCTATCAATGGGGTGCAGTAAATCTGTCCTGAAAAATGAAACCTTTCAAATGAGCATTTCCCAAAACTCCCTAAAGTTCATTACTGGTTTAGAATCTTTTTGCTATGTTGGCTAAGAACCTTTGAGACAGGACTCTTTAATGCCAAGATTACTATGGAGATATAGTAACACTTTAGCCTTCAAAATGCCACATTGGTGGTTTTGCACTGTTGAATTGAATAATGCTGAGATGATCTCTACTTGCTTTGTAAATGTCTGAAGCAGACAAAACAGGATATGGAAGAAAGAAACTGGTGTCTTCAATTGTCAAGAGTTGGTTCATCTGTAATGCAATGTTGAATTTGCTCTGTTCAAAAATTCTACATTTCACCCTTACATCCTTGCTGCTTCATCACAGAGGGCACAAAAAATGCTTTGCAGGCCTGGAAACTGGAGAGGGACCACTTTAAATAGTGCCCAATAAGAACCCTCTGATTCTCAACTTTTAGATAAGACACAGAAAGTGTGAGCCAAACAGGCAAAGAGCTTCAATATATCTCTTGACTGGCAAGTGAAAAAGTATCCTGGTTTGAGATATATTCTAAATTATCTCATGTTTTCTTTCATGTTATTCTATTGGTCACAAACTTTGAAAGTACTCTTGAATGCTAATTTCTGAACTCTTCTGTAACTCATTTAAAAAATGGCTTGGATCCTTTTACATATCAGGTAACTAACTAGGTAAATTTTTACCAGAATACCTCTACAATTACACTTGTATCATGAAAACATTTCCAATTATAATCAATTAAAATGAGCGTGGGGTGCCTGGCTGGCTCAGTTGATAGTGTTTGACTCTTGGTTTTGGCTCAGGTCGTGATCTCAGGGTCCTACCACTGAGCCCTGCATGGACTCTGTGCTCAGTGCAGAGTCTGCCTGAGAGTCTCTCCTTCAGCCTCTTCATCTCCCACCCTCCTCCCCATCAAATAAATGAATAAATAAAATCTTTAAAAAAAAAGGAGTTTGGATTGAAATCCATCTCTACCTTCTACTAGGTACCTTACCATAATCAATGTATTTGCCCTATATGGATTCTATTTTCCCTTTTTATTCCCTTTTTATTCCCCTTTATGGCTATTGGAAGGCACTGGCAGGAGATTTGGAAATGGGAAGAAGTACAAGCCATGGTATGTTTTTTCTCCACTCCCTCCCTGCTCATGCAGTGACTATGTCCTTTCATGACAACAGCACATGTAGGTCAGAAGCTTTTCCATGGCTTCAGATATCACCAGGTTCTCATAATATTTCTTTCCCCCTCTCAGGCAGCTTCCTTTTATGGTAGTCTCCAGTTGCCCCACACTCCTCATTATTTCCCTAATGTTGTCCAGATTTTATTTTATTTTATTTTATTTTATTTTATTTTATTTAAGATTATTTATTTATTTATTTATTTTTTATTTATTTATTTATTTTATGATAGACATAGAGAGAGAGAGAGAGAGAGAGGCAGAGACACAGGAGGAGGGAGAAGCAGGCTCCATGCCAGGAGCCCGACGTGGGAATCGATCCCGGGACTCCAGGATCGTGCCCTGGGCCAAAGGCAGGTGCTAAACCGCTGAGCCACCCAGGGATCCCGTTGTCCAGATTTTAAAAGAAATCACTTCATTAAAGTCCCTTGCTCTGAAAAAATAAAATAAAATAAAATAAAATAAAATAAAATAAAATAATAAAATTTAAAAAGTCCCTTGCTCTGTTTCTTGCTGGGACTCTGCAATATACTGGACCTGTCTTAATTCCGTTCTTATTTTAATAGCAATGGAAGCCACTGGCCACCATGAATACAGAATGATAGGAGCCAGGCTAAAGGATGTTTAAGGCGGATATATAGGATAGACTCTGAGGAGGGGAGAAGAGGACAACCAAAAATAATTTTAATATAAAAAATAGAATCCTAGCTGACCATTTTTAATGGTCAGAGAAAGAATGGTAAGATATGGTGGTTTATAAAAAGTATGTGTATATGGTCATTCAGATGACCAAATTATATTTCTTGTATGTATCTTGTTTTTATCCACGGTTCCTGGCTCACAGCTCCCTTAGGATTTCCTGGGTGATAAGAGAAATAAGAGCATCTTTGTTATACTATTTGGTCTCTTGTGCTCAGTTCCTGCAAATACTTCAGGGCCAGAAAGGTGAAATGGGTGTCTTGTTATTCAAAACCAACCCTCCCTACCAAAATTGGGTTTATGTTAAAAAGGGGACTTTTGAAAAGCACCAAACTGATGGGGACTGGTTGCCAGGAGGACCAATCACCTATAGAAGGTTGAAACATCCAGTCCCATCTCTTTATTTCTGGAAATGAGAGAAGGTCTAGAGGTCAAATCAATCACCAACAGCCAATGAGTTAATCAATCATGCCTGTGTGATGAAACATATATAAAAATCAAAAAAGGAGGGGGTTTGGAGGGCCTCCATGTTAGGGGACCAGAATGCTTCCACATGCCACCATACTGGGCCTCAAGCCCCATAATGACAGAAGCTCCTTTGTTCTGGGCCTTGCACTATGTATCTCTTCATCTAGCTATTGATTCAAATCCATTAATATACATTGTAATAAATCAGTAATCTAGTGAATACATGAGTTTCTTGGTTTTCATGAGTCATTCCAAGTAATTAATTAAACTCAAGGAAGGAGTCATTGGAACCTTCAATTTGTGGCCAGTCTGGCAGAAGCACAGCTAATAGCCTGGGCTTGTGATTGGAATTCAAAGTGGACAGCAGTTGGAGAACTGAGCCTTTTACCAATGGGATCTGATGCTACTTCTGATTAGATAGTGTCAGACCTTAGCTGAATTGAGTAGAATCCTCAAATATCTCACTGGTGTAAGAGAATTGCCTGTTGGTGTGGAGAAGCTTCACACACACACAGATACACACACACACACACACACACACACACACACACACACATACGTTGGAATTGGGTCCAGGAACCTAAAATAAGTGATGAGTGGTCATCATTGCCAAATATGGTGAGCAGTGAGAGAAAGAAATAACAAATTCAAAGATGACATTTAGGTATATTAGCCCTTATGCCAGATGTCTGATTTTTACCCCGATACTTACCAATTAAATTAAACCTAAAGAGTTTTTAACCACTCATCAGAATTTCAGTTTGTGCCAGCAGAGTGAGAAGATTGTAGTTTTCACTAACTTTTATTACTTGAGTAGATTCAAGGGAGAAAGAAAGAAACTAAAAAAGTAAAGTCTGGTAAGCTTAGAGAATGAATATCCAGTGATTACAGAACTGATATTTTGAGGTAAAATCCCAACTCCTGGTATCCAAACATCTATTAAATTCTCATTCTCATATTAACAATTTTATGAAGTATGTTGTGTATTTTTATATTTATTTAAATCTTCAAAATTCTTTTCACCATTGTTAAAGAGGAGAAACAAAGGATAATGAAAGTTAAGGTGTGTGTTATATGTATATATGTGTGAGAGAGTGTATTTTATGTTATTTCATATATTTCTGTATGTGTATATATATTTCCGTTTTTTCTTCTGGTTATAAAAGCTTTGCTCAAAGCAGAAATTTGAAGCCACCGAAAAGCACACACACACACACACACACACACATACACACAAACAAAAGTTAGTTAGCCATAATCTCACTCTGAATAGTTTGGCAAATTTTTCTGCATTCTTGTGTCTAGAGAAATATAGAACTCAGGTAATGTGTACACCCATAGACATGCACGTGTATTTTACTATATTTGCATAATACATATATTCACGTACATGTAAACATATGTGCATATATTCACATAGTTAAAATTATACTGTAACAAAAATTTTGTTGTCATTTTTTTTTACTATTATTTACTATCATTCCCTGGGTCATTTTTTTTTAATATACAAATTTTATTCTGTGCTAGGCATTGACTTTGGCACTGACTCAATTCTAATTGGTAAATCTGAGAACTGGAAATACACTTATGATCACAAATCTCATATTCTTTCTCATATGTTGCAAGTGCCTTTAGTCTCATGCCTTCCGTCCCACTCCTTAAACAGGTACAGCCTTAATGCCAATATGTTGAACTGCAGGCTTGTTGTTGACCAAAGATGTCTCCACATTATTTAACATTTAGTAACAGTTATTATGGTCCCTTCCCCCATTCCACACATCGCACCACACACACTAAATATCTCAATTTCACTAATTAAAAACTTTGGAGGATTTCTATCACTTTCCCCAGCAGCTTGCTATTATTTAGCCTTTACCTGGAAGTCCATGCCTATATGGTTATGAAGCAGTTCCAAGAGAAAAAAAAGCAGGATGGGGTGCATCTGTGGTCTTTCCCCTTATGACTATTTGCTGCTTAGGATTGACACTCCCAGATTTCATATCCAATGACAAAGTAATCAGAGATGGGTAGGGATATTGAATATGAGATCTGGGATGGGCTCATGCCTGCTGCCTCAAGTTCAACTAATATTTTTTTCTCTTTTTTGGCATTTAGACTCTGGTTCTTCTTCCAAAGGCATTATTATAGGAGTTATATACTTTATTATAGGAATTATTATTACTGTATATAGTAATACAGTTAAGTTTTCTTAGATAATTACAATTGCATATTTCTAATAGGCATAGAGAAGGGAAGTACTTGCACTGCTGGTAAGGCTGGGTAAGGATGGGAGAACAGCAGAAAGGAGGCTTTAAATAAAGATGAGAGAATAAAAGATAAAATCCTGGGTAGCTGTGTCATGTCAACATCATTTCTTTCAAATAAGATGAGACATTTAAAGCACAGCACCTGGAAAATAGTAAGCGCACGGTAAGAGGCATCTATAAATTCTCTCCAACTGATAGCTATTTCTAAAAATGCAAACCCGTTTTTGTCCTATGAACATAGTACAATGTTAGATAAAATATAAAACATTGAAAAAGAATAACATTCATAATCACATCACCTGAAATTTAAAGATGATTGCCACTTGTTTACATTCCCCCTCATTTCTTTTTTTTCAAAAAATAGGCATTCACTTTTGCATGACCTAAAAAAATGTAGATGTGTAACGTGTCCATCCTCTTAATGCCTATTTTAAGTCACAAATATTGACTGTGGGGGGACAGGTGACTGGGTCAGTTAATGACATATATTAGCGTTCAAAATATACCCTAAAGGACCACAGAATGGTATGCACTGAGCAGAGAATATGACAGACCTGTTGTTTATTTGTTTAACTTCCCCATAAGAACATCAGGTTACAGATGTGTGTCTAAAGACTAAGAATATCTCCCCACATTCTAAAACTATCCCTGCCTGTGTGCCCTCCTGTCATACTCAGAGCCAAAATAGGAGTAAAGAATCCTTTCACCTGAGTTGAAACTCAAGCCTGGGTGAAACTGCGAAGAACTGGCAAGGAGAAATAGCTCTGAAATGCAGTGTCACAGCCTTATTTTAGACAAAATATTAACATGTTTTTTTTTTTCCCTTTTCAGCAAATGTGCTTAGCAATCCTTGCAAAAGTCAAATGAAATTTGACTAAAGTTAAGAATAGGATAAATTTACCTTTGATTATTAGATGACTGGAGTCTGCTATTTACATATCATTTAAAAACAGGCATTGACATATTTCTTCATGGTTTAACGTAGCATTATGGCTAACTTCATTCTAATACATGCTCTGCCTCTTGTATACTATGTGACTTTGAGCAGGGTGTTTAACCTCATTATGCTTTGGTTGTTGATCTGTAAAATGAGATAAATGAGATAATATTACCTAGCTCATAGGAAGGTGTGGATTAGGTAAAGTAACACATGGATTATAGATACATTATATTTGTATAAAGAGAAAATATATAAGTATGTGTATATGTATATAGAACTTTAGCAGTGTGTGGCACAAGATCAGCACTATCTAAATATTAGGATATATTTTATTGCCATTTTTCTAATTATTGTTCCCTTTATTTAACAAGGGCCCTTCATTCATCCTTTTATCCTTTGAACTATAAAATAAATGAAACTCTCAGTACCATCCAGGAGTTCCCCAGTGATTTTCAGCATCAATCTCCATTTTTCACATTGAGTTAATGACCCCTTTATGCGCTTGTTTTACCCGTATTCCAATTTCGGTGTGACAGTCCCACTGGTTACCAAATAGCTTTAGACCCTGCCTTCTTCCTGGCTGGCAGAGAGCCCGTACTGATCACATAGCTATTCTCCTTTGTACTCAGAGTGCCTCTCCCCGCTCAAGAGTTGAATGGAAGCATGACCATTCTAATTCAATCATGGTTCATTCAGTTGATTAGATTTATAATTGATTTGGTGAATGCCACGTGGCCCAACTCTGCCCAATGAAAACTAAGGAGAAGCCTTGTGGCAGGGGGTAGGGGTAAGAGTGAAGGATGCAGGGGTGTGGGGAGGAAACAGCTTAAGATTTTCCTCCATGATGACAAGGAGCTGTGGGAGACAATGTCTCTCTTCTACACTGTCTTCTGCTGTGAGGCCTAGAACTTACATAATTCAGAAGTTCTCTCTTTTTTTTTTTTCAAGTTTGTCTCCTCTGCTCTACTAGTAGTTCTCTGAAACCGGAAAGGGTCACATATTCATCTTGGTAACACCACCTTACACTCCCCCATCACAATCTCAAATCTAGTGGGTGATGCACAAATGATCCAAACCTACTCTTTGAAGCATTTGCTGATCCCAATACCATGAATTACTTCCTCCATGTTCCTTATATGTTCTGTTCAATTTGAGCAGTAGAACACCAAAGCAGATCAAGGGCTGCTCTAAAATCAAACTGCATGGGTTTGAAGATGTACTCAGCCAATTATGTCCTCCCATTTTACCTCAGTTTCCTAGTCTGCAAAATGAGGATATATGTAGTAATTATCTTTTAGGACTCATGTGAGGATTAAATGCGTCCAGGATTGTAAAACATTTTAAATAGTGCTTGACATTTAGTAAATACTTATTAAGTCTGAGGAATAATACTTTTATTATTATTATTATATATTATTATTATATGTGATTTTCATAAATGAGTTGCTTATACACCTGTTTTACCCACTAGATTGTGAGGGTAGCTTGATCTGGGATTTTGTTTTCCATTGGCTAGCAGACTGCTTGTTGCACAGTAGGTACTCCGTTAATGTTTCCTCAAGTGAAGCATAAAGGAAGGAAGGAAGGAAGGAAGGAAGGAAGGAAGGAAGGAAGGAAGGAAGGCAGGCGAAATAAAGAAGTAAGAAAGAAGGAAAGAAGAAAAAGAAAGAAAGAAAGAAAGAAAGAAAGAAAGAAAGAAAGAAAGAAAGAAAGAAAGAAAGAAAGAAAGAAAGAAAGAAAGAAAGAAAGAAAAAAGAAAACAGAAGTTGGTATTTTGTGGGTTTTCCTCCTCTGGGGTGAGGGAGAATTTACTAACCTATAAAGTGAATCTAGTTACCTACTTCTACCCATATCTAGAATTCAAAATCTGTCCTGAGCATCCCAAAGAGCTACCAACTGTGAAAGCTGAGCTATGAAGGCCTATCATTTCTACACTGTACAAGTGATGCTTTCAGCTGGACAGTGCCATCATGACACAATGAACTCTATATTAGGGGTGTGCAAAGCCTGTGGACATAGAAAGCCAACTGAGGCTTCTGACAACATCTCTACTGTGTGGTCACACAGCCTGGCTGGAGCCCCAGAGGAGCTGATTATATTGTAGAGACTGGTCTTCCACAGAGCATAGAACTCCCCCTGCCATGCCGGGCTGCACAAAATGATCATATTCATGAGGTCCACACAATATCACTTGTTTGAGCGTCGGAGAGCTCACCCCACACCTGGGTGCTTAAACATTGAGTTCATGGCCTCTTAGACTCTTCATAATGGAAGTATGAGGAACAGCCAGACTCATCTCACAGGAAGTGGTCATTGGAACAGTTCCCCAACACATCAAAATGAGGAGAATGGATTCAACTTGGTAGATTACAGTAACTGATCTGTGTTTTTGCTCTTGTTCAAAATTATTTGGGAAGAGCTGACATCAGATTCTGGAGCTCTGGGCTCATTCAAGGATATGAACAAGCCCATATGTGGTCTACGACTCAAGTGAAAAGACTTCATCTTCGTTGTTCTGATACTAGTGGAAATGATAGCTTCTCCATCGTGCAGATTTTAATTTCTTTGCACAAACCAGAGAAAGCAGTTATATCCTCAGAGAAGCTACTCAGATTTTTGTAGCTTATCTGTAGTCATGTTAACCTCCTTTGTTCTGTCTGCATTCTTTCTGCGATCTTGGCCCTACCTGGCTAATTCCAACCTTCTCCAGTAAAAATAGGTCCCTCGTATGATATTCAATATGATCCAATGTCTCTTTCATCCTCTTTCATAGCCTCCTGTTCTGTTCCTACAGTATACGTGACACTATCTGTAATTACAGTTTGTAATCTGGGTGTTTGTTTGAAGTCTCTCTCTCTCCACATTGCTCTGAGGACCCTCTCTACATAAAGATCCCTGGAAGACTTATTAAAATGCAGACTCCTGGATACTATCCCAGAATTTCAGAATCTTGATTACAGGAGGTTGTCCCCAGCTATTTTTTATTGACACTAAAGTTTGAGAGCTATTTTACAAAAGTTTATGGTTTCTGAGGACAGAGGTCACATCAGTTGTCCTGAGCTCTGATATTCTAGCATGGGACTTTGTGGCTACAGGTGCTTAATAAACCCTTTTTACATGAATGAAACTTAAAATTTGGGTTTCAAAAGGACAGTTATGAGTCCATCCTATTCTAAATGGAGAAACTGAAAGACAAAGAGTTTAATTAGTCTTTAATTCTACAATTATTTAAGCTTGAAAATAGAGTTGCGTTTGATACCTTTTATCACACACACAAAAAAGGCCTAAAAACCTTCTAGGTGGGAACTCCTGCATTTCAACCAAGAAGTTGATACAGTGGCAAAGAAACAGATTTGGCAACCATCTAGACTTGACTGGCACTCACTAGCTATGTGGATTTGCCAACTTATTTGAACTTTCTTAGTTTCAATTTTTTTTTCATCTGTAAAGCAATAGCTACGTTAAAATGTGGTTGTGAGCACACAAATAATTTATAAATAGAGAACTTGCACTATGCTTGGCCTTAAAGAACAGTCAGTGAATGATGGCCCTTGACTGCCTGATTTCCTGGTTCAAGCAAATTGCTTTAAATACAACCAGGGAACACTTTGACCAGCAGTTAGAACCCTCTGCCCTTTTGCCATCATTCTAAGTAATGTTTAGGGACCATGGTAGTTCTTAATTGGAATTTTAAAGGATAACGAATTCAGCCCTGAACTTGAATTAGCAGAACGTGTTTTCTTGATCATGACTATTTTGGGACTATGAGTAGCTTAGCACCAATCAATGTGCCAGAGATCTGACTTGGAAACTGAGGCTGGTTTGAGAAGATCCAATTACAGAGATAGTTTCTCAGTGGGGAGTATGACTTCTGGCTACATCGTGATGATGTACACTTGAACACAATAAGATAACTCATAAAAAGAAAAGCAACTAACAGGCGTATTCAGGACTGCTGGAAACTACAGTTGTACCTGTATTTTAACAGTGCCACAAATATAGAAAATATCCAGCCGTGACAAAGGAAAGAAAATAAATAGTCTTTCTTTCTCCCTTACTTATTACTTTGGAGAAGGCATTCTAATTGTTTTAGCTCTTTACTGGGAGAAGAAAAAAAAAAAAAAAAGATGAGACTTGAAAGGCTTAAGAAAGCTTTGGCAACTCCATCTTTTCCAGCTGTGTTAACAAACTTCTGTGAAACAGATGGGTGGCTGGTTAAAACACTCAGAACTGCAAACTCCCTTAATCGATTGACACTTCCCAGTGCTATGAAATCCATAATAAAATTAACCCTCCCATCACTGCTCCAGGAACATTTGGGGTTTGTTATGTCTTTCTCATTTTCACTCCAACTATTAAAAGGAAACTCATTTCAATAGCCCTTATCCTTTCTCTGTGAATTTTTTTTCTTTGTACATGTGGATGGCAAAGTCTGTGGCAGAACTTTTCTTAAACAACTGAGTCCTGTCACTTTGGAAACAGATGATTTCTGTATCCTCATATACTTTGGATGTTAAATAACACCCGATTCACTATAGATACTTGCTAAATTACATGAACCTACAATACAGTAGAGAAGTTTCTTTGTTCTTCAGTGATATGTAAATAATACAGAATGTTTATATGGGCTTGATCATTTTCAAGGAACTTCCACACACAATAGTGTCTTTGAGTATGTGGGCATTATATAACAATTTTTATGAATATTCCAGTACGGATGTTGTCAGTGTTAATTCCATACTTCCTGCATTGTTTCATTTGGTGGCATTCCTTGCCTTTCTAACCCAGGCTGGGCACATGGCCGGGGTGAAGGATAGAGTGTGGACAATAGTTCACATGTCATTGTTCGTTCCTAATTATGGGTCTAACTATTCGGCTACACTCTGTGGGACAGGCTTTAGTGTGCGTGAAGTTAAAATGAGACTTGGGTGGTTAATAGGATGATAACCAAATTGAGTGTTGCAGTTTGCCCAGGACTGTCTTAGTTTTAAATATAAAAAATCCAGCATCCTAGGGACCTCCTTAGCTTCAACCAAACTGGAAGAGTTGGTCACCAAAATCCATGGTAGGTAGCATCTTTATTGAATAAAACACAGAAAGGTCATTTTAATGTGGTTATGAGTATTTGCTCCTAAACAGAGCATCAGAAAGTTAAATGTAGAAGAAATGTTCACCTGCACAACTATCAAATGCTTTTTGGTTTGGGTTCATGACTAGAAGGTAAGTTCTCTTAGTCTATTCTACTGGAAAAGTCTTTAACGAGTCTATTTTATTTTCCTACTGTGATTTTAATATATAAAATGAAACACTGAGATATAAGTATCAGGACATTAAAAAGTGACATCTCCAGTATGTCTAGAGCTCCTGACAAAGTTAAAAATAATCACTGAGGTTAACAGTTATCAAAATGAATGCTGTGTTGCAATGTTAAGAAAGGTTCAACCATAGAAGGAGATTTCACTGGGCAGGTTTAGGTGGCATCCTATAACCTTATCTCCCACGCTCTTATCTAATACCAATAATAATACCTAGTACCTTTTTTCTAGTACAGTACTCCTCCTCTTTTTATCCATGCTTTCCCTTTTGGGGGCCTCAGTTATGTGTGGTTGGTTAAGGTCAGCTGCGGTCCAGAAGCAGATGATCCTCCTTCTGAAGAATCATCAGAAGGTCAATAGTAGGGACTCCTGGGTGGCTCAGTGGTTGAGCATCTACCTTGGCTCAGGGCGTGATCCTCAAGAACCAGGATCGAGTCCCACATTGGGCTCCCTGCATGGAGCCTGCCTCTCCTCTCTCTGTCTGTGTCTCTGCCTCTCTCTCTGTGTCTCTCATGAATAAATAAATAAAATCTTTTTTTTTTTAAGGAGGTCAATAGTAGCCTACATCATATAGCCTACATCATTCCCCTCACTTCATCTTACCACATAGGCATTTTATCATCTCACATTATCACAGAAAGAAGAAAAAGAGAGAAAGCACATTCACATAACTTTTATTCCAGTATATTGTTGTAATTGTTCTATTTTATTATTCATTGCTATTAATCTCTTACTGTGCCTAATTTATAAATTAAACTTTATCATAAGTAGGTATGTATGAGAAAAAATATAGTATACACACACACACAAACACACACACATACACACTACAATACCAGTCCCTATATATCCACATATGTATATATAGGGATTGGTACTGTCCGTGGTTTCAGGCAACCACTGGGAGTCTTGATATATCTCTTGCAGATGAGTGAACTACTGTACCTAGCTGTCTATGCTTACTGTTTTTACCCAGTATTAATGTTAATAAAAGTAGTTATTCCCTATTAAACACAAAATGAATGATGTTCAGGACTCCTAGATAATAACATTAGAGCTTCATGTTAATGGATATTCAAAAGACTTTTTCTCTTACCCTTGTAGCATACCTAAAAGGTAAAGGTTATTAATCCTATTTTGTAGGTGAAAAACCTCAGAGATAGTATTTAAACTTTGGTTCAATTACACTCATACTAAAAACAGTGCATATTCGATCCCGAGGTCACTTATGATGAACATAGTTAATTTGTCACCAAAAATCTTCTCGTTAGAGAACTTCCTCTCCTCTCCCAGCTATAACTTTATCTGTCAGACTTTATGAGAATTGCCAGGTGAGGAGAGACCAAGATTATTTTGGCCATGAAACTTTAAATGGTTTAGAAATGGTCACACTATTTGAAGGACAGGAGTATGTGGTGTTTTAGTGAAACCCTTCAAAAGGAATTCTGATTTTCTTATGAGATGTTGGAAGACTCTCCATATTGATGTGTGTCAGTTCACTCATCCCCTAAATCTCATTTTGTAACAGTGCAGGCTAGCTTGTGCATAATTAGCTCCATTAGCACCATGCCCACAAACTTCCTCATATGCACTAGATTTCAGTCCCAACTCTACATCAGAACAATCTGCGGAAATTTCAAAAACAAAATACAAACACATTCTTAGATCCCATCCCAGGATTCCCAGGCCTATTGATTTGAAAGGTGGCAGTTGTAGTTTCAAAAGAATCATAGGTAGTTCTGATGCATAATTAAAACTGAGGCTTGATGCACGCTTCAAGCAATACATGGCATCTTGTTGGAATAAAAATCTTGAAGTCCATGCTATATTTAGTTGATTAAGTTGAGATGCTGATTAAAGGTCACTTGGCCCAATTTCCCAGATGTTAAACATTAGCTGATGACCTCATTTCATTCCTATCATTTTTTGATTTCCATTTCTCTTCATTATCCTAAAATACTTTGGATATTCTATTATAATCTAAAGGTGTTCGCTCATTCTTTTTTTTTTTATTTTAAATATTTATTTATTTGAGAGAGAACATGAGCAGGGGGAGGGCAGAGAGAATCCTTAAACAGACTCCCCACTGAGCACAGAGCCCTAAGCAGGGATCCACCCCAGGACCCTGAGATCATGACCTGAACTGAAATCAAGAGTCAGACGCTTAACTGACTGAGCCACCCAGGCACTCCTAGCTCATTCTTGAAATAGGACTTGGTAGCTTTCTCTTTAGCAAAGACTACAGAGAGATTCTCTTCAATGAATGGAAGTGGGAGGAAAGAATATGCTGGAGGCAGTGAGTCTGGGTCCTTGCTCAGCTGTGAGGGCTGAGGCTCAACCAGGAAGGAAACTTTGCTAACATTCCAGGTTCCTCCTAGAGGCCCTGAGTGGACAAGGAGGGATACCCTCATTTAAATACGTACATTGCCATAAAATACAGTATTCAGAATCTCAGCAGAGAAAGCCCACGTTAGGATTTAAATTAAGAACAGGAGCTTTAACTTAACTCCTGAGTAAAAGCAGAAATTTAGTGGAAGGGTCATCAGGCTCTAACTGTGGGCTAGAGAAATATCTTTTGATGCTATGTAGGTATCAGGCATTAAATCAATCAAAGTAGGGCATAGATCACCAACCCAAAGGCACCACTCTGATAAGATAATGTTAAAGCAAAATAATGAGAATAATAATAATGATAGTAACGCTAAATATTCCCCCTAAATCCTTACTGTGGCAGACCTTGTTCTAAATGTTTTACATGCATTCTATCAGTTTTCCCAATACCCGTATGGAGTGAATATTATTATTATCCCCATTGTACAGATGAGATGTCTGAGCTTCTGAAAATTTGAGGCATTTACCTAAGGCTGCACAGCAGGCAGGAGTCAGAGACAGGATTCAAATACAAATCACTTTAAAAATCTGTAACTTCTATTTTCTTGTTGCTTGCTTTCAAAAGACCATGTTTTATTAATCAGGGATATCAGGGAAAGAGCTCAAAAATGTGCTAGAATGCTAAAAAAAAATTTTCAGTACAAAGGGGCCCCTAAAATCCATCCAAGAAAGAACTATTACTAAAGGATCAGAATGATCTTTCACTGGACATTCTGAAACACAGAGCCGGAAGAGTATATTATACCTAGAGACTTGTATGTTATGAAACTTTCAGTTAATTCACTATTGGTTTATTTGCTAAGCGGCTTCCTACAACTCGCAGCCATCTTCCTCCTAGGCTTTTTTTTTTTTCCCTCCACAAGCAATAGTCCCTCATTTTGAAGAAGTATGTTTTTCAAGTCAGATTTTTATGTCTGTGTAAGATTACTTGAATCAGCTCAGTTCTCTAATAAACAGAATTAATAGTATTGGGATGAGCTTCTAACAAATTCCAAACAGTATGCTGCTCTGCGCTATAACTCTTCTCTGACAGCTCACCAAGATGGTGCATTTAACAGTTCCATAAATTTGTGTAATGGTAAACAAATGACTAATAAATGTCTGGATGTTCAATGAAAACATTCAAATGAACATATTGCAGAAATAAATAAATGGCCATTAAAAGCTTAACAGTGACCGCCATACATGTCAACCCATAGACCGGAAAACATGGTGGTTTGGGAAAATGGACAAATGGACCAATTATTAATGGGGGTGTTTTTAAAAATGGATGTTTATTCAGCAACATAAATAGGGCCTAAATCCAAAGAGGAAGTCTCTCAGCTTCTGGCGATAGCTATCATAATCTTATAATAATTAAATAATAGAGCCACAAAACTCCAGTGAATTTCAACAACTGGTCTATTCTGCACCTTTAATTCTTCTAGATTATAGTTTTAAAAAAGTGTTCTTTAAAAAAAAAAAAGGGTTCTTTATATCTTTAGGGGAGTCAATTCAAAATCTGCCCTAATAATAAGTTGCACTGCCCTAGAAGTTTAATAAACATTATAGGAGTTTAATAAACATTATAGATCAACTAATAAAATGCCCCTTGCCTTGCTATCATTTGGTTAGCTTTCTCATTTTAGTTTTCTTTCTGTATAACCATCATGTTGCCTCCCCTGTATTCCACACTGTGGCCAGTCCCCCAGATTAGTGTCCCACCCCTGCTTACCAAAGAATTTTTTATAGTCTCCTAACTGATGAATTCCTTTCTTGAATCCTTCTCTTCATTAATCCTTTTCCAAGTTAGCTAGCTCCCTGGGTCAAATGTCTAATCTCAGTCCTCTCTTGCTCAGAAATACTCAATGACTGAGGACAGACTAAGATCCTAAAGTCTTAGCCTGAAATTAAATGCCTTCAATAACTCAGCTCTAAACTATTTTTATATAGTAGTTAGAAGTCTTCAGGTTCCAAGTGATAATCTAATTCAAAATGGCTTAAGACAGAAAAAGAAGAAATAAATAACAAGAAGAAAGGAAGGGAAGAGAGGGAGAGGAGAGAAGGGAAAGAGGGAGAGAGTGAGAGAGAAGAAAGTTAGGAAGGAGTTAACTTATTAATTCCAATGTTGGCCTCAGCCACAGCCTGATCCAAGTGCTTCAGTGATGTCACTGGATTCTCTCCTGCTCCTTCCTTTGGCTCTGCTTCACTTGTGCTGGCTTCATACATAGGAAGGCTCTCCAAAAGAAGGAAAAAATGGCTCCCAGCACTGCTGGCTTCAGATTCCATCCTATAGCAACCCCAGAAGAAGCGGTGCCTCTTTTAAAATCTTGCCAACAAAAGTCCAAAGTCGTTGGTAGCCTTTTTCTGAATCAATCACTGTTGCCAGGAGGAAGAAATACACTGGACGGTCAGGCCCAAATCACTTGCCCAATTTAGGAGACTAGGATTGGACCAGCCCCAACCCCTTCAGAAGGGCTGAGAGTGGGAGAGGCATGGTTCCCCAAAGAAATACTGTTGTTATTATGAAATGAAAGAGATACAGATCTTAGTCAGATAAGAAAAACAGATATCCACTGTATCATTCTGTCCTTCTTTCCCCTAGCTTTACCTCATACTTGTTGTGGGGTCCAGTTAAACAAAAGTACCCATTGTTCCCCACAGATTTCTCCCAGCGTTTCTTCCCCTTATGTTTTCCCAGAAACACTACCAATTCCTCCATGGTAAATCAGGGTTAAAAACAAAAAACAATTCAAATACTAACATGTGACTTGTTAATAGAGTTCCCAAACTACAAGATGCCCAGTTATATTTGAATTTCAGATAAACAAATACCCTTTTTAGTATAAGTATATCCCACACAATATTTGGGACATACTTATACTGAAACGTTATTTATTGTTTAGCTGGAGTTTTTAGTATAAGCATGTCCCATACAGTATTTGGGACATACTTATACTAAAATGTTATTTATTGTTTATCTGAAGTTTAAAAATAACTGAGTGTTCTGTAATTTTATTTGCTAAATCTTAGCACCCTACTCCCTAAGAAAAGACACAGAGTTTTCCAAACCTATCCCCCTCTCAAACACATACCACAAACCATCCCATATAGATGTTGCACAGGATTTGCTTCAAGAGAGGTTGTAGTAATTTATGTTTCATCAACTTAGCAAAAATTCAGCAATCCATTCTATGCAGTCATTTCCTTCCAAGGGTAGTTTTCTTGGCCACTGCCCTATGAAGTGAAATTATTTTCACTGAGGAAAGAGCTCAAAGAAGGAAGATAACACTTTTCTTATAAAAAAAAATTATCTAAAAAAATAGAAATTAATGACTTACTTAGCAAACAAAAGCTGGGAGGTATTTCATATACTTGCCCCTGACTTGGTGAGCCTACCTAGGGCTGGTGAAAAATATTTCTAAGACCCAGGAAAAACTTTATTTTATTTATTAAAAAATGATATCTATTGAGCAATGAAAATGTTCATCTCTTCAGTTTATATGACACTGAAAGCAAAGACCTACCAGGTATCTCTTAGCCCTCCATGATATGTCATGTCAAAAGGACCCACTGCAGGCTATTTGCACATGTAATTTAAACCATCCTTTAAATTAGAAGTGTGTGTGTATGTGTATGTACACATGAGAAAGACTAAGAAATGTCTTTTCAAAATTATCACTAAGAAGATATTTGTTTAAAAAATACTCCAATGTAAACAAACAAACAACAACAACAAAAAACTCCAATGTAAAAAAAAGAAACACCTCCAATGTGAGGTTTTTCTTTAATATTTTTCACTATGTTATTGAAGCTACTTACTATCACATCTGGAAATGGAAATGTCTGAAAGAAATGTCATTCATTGCAGAGGGCAAGAAGCAGAAACCTGAGATAAATATGCCTCTGTCAAACGGAAGCAGGCAAAATTACTCAAGGAAAGAAACCAGACATCCCCTGGTGTTCTTTCAGGTAATAATTTATAATTGCCAAAGTTTTTGTCAAATAAATAATAAAATAGACATTTGATCCAGTTACACTTACAGGTTTAAATGCAAAAGGAAGAATATGAAACAATTAGATCATAAGAAAAACTATGTTTTTGGTGTCTTCATTTCCTATTTGGGTCAGTAGACTGTCCTTGATAGATAGATATTGGGGAACTCTCTGTAGATCTTTACATGCTCGAGAAGTCCTTTGATTCTAAGAGAAAAACCATGTAGATGGTTGAATCCACTTATGCGATGGGGGCTTAGAAAGTCCTAGTGGGTAGAAGTGCCTGTGATAAGAATTATAAACTGTAGAAGACCCTGTCCTTTCTTCTTTCGTCTTTGCCTTTCTAGACTCTGCATCACCTGCTCCTGACATTGCCTTTCAATTTATTGTTGTGGTTCCTTTTGACTTGGTAATTTGTTGGGGTTCTTTGTGATTACAAATGAGGACACCTAGTAAGCAAGCCTTACATGGGCCACTTTTTAAAATACGTATTCTAATTCATTCATATTTTAATGTTCCTTTACCATTATAGAATACTTTACTAGATGATTTATGCTTTTATTAGTTATCACTTGGAATAAGAAGTAGTTATTTAAAAAAAAAACAAAATTTTGTGTAGAGGGACAGTTAATTTTTGCAAGGAGCTTTCAACATCTGAGATATAAGGTTCTGTTTTCCCAAGAGTCATAGAAGAGGAGGACTAGTCTTCTGCTCTCTATTAATTTTGCACTTTGTGCAAATTTTCCTAATAGACAACAAGGCCCCGTAGGGCAGGGATTATGTCTGCACTGATCAACATTAGCACAGTTCTTGACACAAAGTAGGCCCTTAGTAAAAACTTGTTACATGAGAAAATGAATGAATAATATGGAATCCAGAATGGTTTCTTGTAACAAAGTAGATTTAAAGAAATTGGCTTTATATAGGAATAGTTTTAACATAGTCAATAATTATTATTGGATGGATTATCTAAGTTATAAATCAGTCATGATTTATTTTTTACTTCATTTCTCTCATCGGTCCTCTCAGTCCATTTACTTCTAATAGGTATTTCCAAGAGAGAAAACACAAAGCCATACATTTTCTCAATGTGATTTTAGTATTTACCATCATCGTGTTGCCTTGGAATTTTTTTCTGGAATACTTGAAGCAAACAATTGCTAAAGTACCATTCCATTCTTTAAGTATGACATAAGTTATCATAATCATTACCTTTGTTCTTTTGCATTGTTTTAAAAGGTTTTTTTTTTTTTTGCTAATATGCTTATTTATGCATTGGTACATGTGCACACTTTTTCATTTATAGGAATATTTTAATGAATGGTACTAAGTGATGAAATTAATGCATATTGTTAATTGTTACTTTAGCTGATACAAGTCAAGGTTTTTCCTGACTTGTTTTAGCATTACCATTTTGTTTAAAAAAATTATTAAAGTAGCACTTTGAGAGATTCCACTGCATAAATATGAGCTGTAATACCAAGAGTGCTATCAGAGAAAATAATTTTTATGCCCTGTGGAAATCAGTTAACTTTCTTAATGTAAGCAGAACTGAAGGCTATTTCTAGACCATTAAAAATAGCTTTTACTGTTTCAGTGTGACAGCTATTTTCATTTGTGGGAAAAAAATCTCTGGTAGATGTCAACATTTATTTTGGAGAATTTGAGGGAATATCAAAGTACAACACTAAGCTGTAGAAAAAGCCACTTTGTAAATGCAAATTAAATTTGATCTGGTAACAAGATTTATGCCTCAAAAAACCAATTGGAATATATTATTTATTATATATTGACATGTATTTATTATACACTAGCATATTTTGATTAGTTAGTAGCTGAAATGTATTATGTATCAGTTTTTTGCTTTTAAGAAATGTGTGCTATCTGGCATGAATGCCCAATTACATAAAGCATGGAAGGATGGACTGCCTAGACCATGACTTCACATTTCTTTTTAGTAAAGGAAACATTCCTTAAAAGTTCCAGATTCTAAAACCTCCACATTTGTGTAATGGAGAGAAATAAAAATGAAGCAGGAAAAAAAAAACTGAAAGCAAAAACAGTTTATGCTGTTTTATAATAAGCAACACAATAGTGGAAATATTTGAGTCCCACAGACTTGGATTAAATCACTGCTCTCCCATTTATAGATATGTGACAATGGATATACTACTAATCTAAGATTAAGTTTCTCATCTCTAAAATAGAAATATGAATGTCTACCTCACAGAAGATGAAACTGGATAATAAATGCAAAATGTCTGAGTTTGGAAATCATCCTTCATCTTGCCACTCATATTACTTATTGGATTTAATTCTTAGAATGCCCACTTTACCAAAATTAAAAATACTCTTCAGGATAGAGTTTCTATGTAACCCAGAAATTTCAGTCCTAGGCATACACTCAAGATAATAGAAAATATATTTCCACACAAAAACTTATATGTATCTTCATATACTATTTATAATGAGCAAATTGTTAGGGGAAACCCCAAAAATGTCCATTGACTGATAAATGGATTAAAAAATCAGTATCTTTATATAATGGAATATTACATAGTGATAAAAAGGAATGAAATACTGATATATGTCACAATATGGATGAACCTTGAAGACATTGCAGTAAATCAAATAAGACCACGTATTGTACAATTCTATTTATATGAAATCTCCAGAATATGCAAATCTATACAAGCAGAAATTAGATTAGCAGTTGGCAAGGGCTGGGGCAGAAGAGGAATGAGGAATGACTACTAATAGGATCAAGGTTTCTTTTCCAGGTGATGAAAATATTCAGAAATTAGACAGTGGTGATGGATGTACAATTATATGAATATACTAAAAACCAATGAATGATCTGCCTCAAAAGAAGAATTTTATGGTATGTGAATTATATCTTAATAAAGCTGTTATTATAAAAATAGAATGTTCAATGTCATGCCTCATACCTATGAAATCACATATTGTTTCTCCCAGCAAATAATCAATAATTTCTAAATCCTCATTCCAAAAAACAAATTAGCAGATTAAAAAACCATATAACATGTATTTCTAAAATTTTTCTTTAAAGGTTTTTTTTTTAAGATTTTATTTATTTATTCATGAGAGACACAGAGAGAGGCAGAGACCTAGGCAAAGGAAGAAACAGGCTCCCTGGGGGAAGCCCGATGCGGAACTCTATCCCAGGACCCTGGGATCACGACCTGAGCCAAAGGCAGAGATTCAACCACTGAGCCACCCAGGTGTCCCTAAAATTTTTGTTTATCAACAAACATTGGTCAGTTTTCTTTCCAAAGATACATTCAACAAAGTCATAAGTCATCTCTGAAGTTATACAGATGTCTAAATGCACAGCAAAAATAGACAGAAATAGTTTCTTTGGGGACCCAAAGTCACTTGGTTCACTTTCCCATGAAGATGTTCCGAAATATGAAGATGAGTAAGCTTGTGTCTCCTGAAACACCTTTTTCATTTCTACATTCCATGTATTCTTCTTTTGTCTAAGGACCTGCCACGTATGAAGAATAGGGAGTCTCTGAAAGCATTGGCAAACTGCATCCAACTGAATTGCTATAGTTTCTGCTACCCTATGGCTGAAAAGTTTTGCTCACTAAAACAAAGATGAGAAATGTGCCTCCTACTAGATCATTTCCACACCTCTGTGTGGCAGTTGTTCCTGTTTCATATAAAATCTAAAATCTCAGAGATGGTATTACCTGCCCAAAGACACCCAGTAAACTGTGAGGAGTAGCTTCTCCCTGCAGCGTTGTTCTATGGAATTACTTTTAATAGTGTGACTGTGGAAAGAGAGTCATTAGAGAATGTTGGCCAAATGGATGGAATTGAGGGTCAAGCTACCTGGTGTTGAAATCATCT
Source organism: Canis lupus familiaris (assembly GCF_011100685.1). Classification (NCBI taxonomy): domain Eukaryota; kingdom Metazoa; phylum Chordata; class Mammalia; order Carnivora; family Canidae; genus Canis; species Canis lupus. The sequence continues at coordinate 20,461,585 of NC_049234.1, read as the reverse complement.
CTGCCGTTTTTTCATTGGGTACTGACGTTCTCCTGCCTCATTTTCATCACTTGTAAAATAGGCCTGATGATGTACTCCTTTCCTAGAATTGTTTAGGAGGATAAAATTAGGTTCATTCATCCAATGAATATTTATTGAATACTTATTATGTACAGTATTTAAGACTGGGGTGAGTCGTGACCCAAAACAAAGGCTAATATCCTATTCTCATTTTTTCTACAGCCTGAGGGTAAGAGACAATAAAGGAAATACAGTATGTTTGATGTCAGTAGATGCTATTAATAGAGATAATTTAAGCAGGAAAGGGATAAGGCATGCTGAATATTGCAGCATATGAAATGAACTTAACAGGATGACCATCAGAGTAAGAACAGTAAAATTAGAAATATTGAAATCAAAAACAGAAATGTTTATTTCAAATTTGCCATAACATGCTTTACCTGTAAATTCTCAATGCTCTTAATTCCAGGAAAAAAATAAACAAATAAAAATGAAAACACTGTGTAGAGAGATACCTATGAAGCATGAATTGGATTGGTCTCTGCCTTTGACTAGATTGAGAGAAAAATCCTTTCCAGTGAAGTGAACACAGGGCCATTCTTCATAGCACTAGCCCCACTGTGATCTCAGAATATGAGCTCCTTGTCTCTAAAGTTGCCCTTGAGTATTACAAGAGTGGAAGAGAAGATAGACTGAACATTTCCAGGGCAAAGCTCAATTTTCCTGAGAGGAGTCCCCATTGACTCTGTCAATGTTGGGAAAGGAAGTAAGGAGATCTCGTTGACATTTTTCAACCTCTTATATTTTTGAGAGAGTTGTGGGTACTGCTAGGTCAACTCATGACTTCTGCTTTGGATACTACCTATCTGGAAAATGTCATCACAGGATTGTTCTGCAAAGCAGGTGTAATGCAGCTTTCATCTTTCCTTCAGGCATTGGAAGGTAGGAAACCAGAGGAGGGCTGGAGCTTGAAAAAGCAATTAGGACCTCCTGAGCAATGGTTCTTAAACTCAGATGCCCATTGAAAGAACCTGGAAAGCTTTAAAAATACAGTGATGCATGGGCTTCCTCCCAAGATTCTGGTATAATTGGTCTTAGATGTGGCCTAGACATTGGAATTTTTCAGAGCCTCTTAGATGATTCCCTTGTGTAGCCAAGATTGAAAATCACTGATCTAGAATAAAGATTAAAGCAAGTGAACACCTGTGGTAGAAGACAACTCAAATTTTGCTAAAGGATCAAGGGATGTAGGCAGCAAGTAATGCCCAATGAAGCTTTGGGTTAGAGATGGGTAGAGAAGTTCTTGCAAAGTGGTAAAAGAAAAACTGAGAATGGGGGGGAGGAGCAAGATGGCGGAAGAGCAGGGTCTCCAAATCACCTGTCTCCACCAAACTACCTAGAAAACCTTCAAATTATCCTGAAAATCTATGAATTCGGCCTGAGATTTAAAGAGAGACCAGCTGGAATGCTACAGTGAGAAGAGTTCGAGCATCTATCAAGGTAGGAAGACGGGGAAAAAGAAAGAAAGAAACAAAGGCCTCCAAGGGGGAGGGGCCCCGCGAGGAGCCGGGCTGAGGCCGGGGCGAGTGTCCCCAGGACAGGAGAGCCCCGTCCCGGAGACGCAGGAGCTGCACCGACCTTCCCGGGGGAAAGGGGCTCGCGGGGAGTGGGAGCAGGACCCAGGAGGGCGGGGATGCCCTCGGGTTCCCCGGGACAGTAACAGCAACTGCGCGCCCAGGAGAGTGCGCCGAGCTCCCTAAGGGCTGCAGCGCGCACGGCGGGACCCGGCGGGACCCGGAGCAGCTGAAGGGGCTCGGGCGGCGGCTCCGCGGAGGGGGCTGCGCGGCCCCGGGAGCAGCTCGGAGGGGCTCGGGCAGAGGAAGAGGCTCCGTGCAAAGGGGGCTGCGCGGTTCCAGGAGCAGCTCGGAGGGGCTTGGGCGGCAGCTCCGCGGAGGGGGCTGCGCGGCCCGGGAGCGCGAATCCACCAGCGCAGGCTCCGGAGCACAGGGCGCCGGGACACAGCCCAGGATCCCGCCTCCCCCGGGACAGGCAGAGGCCGGGAGGGCCCAGGACAGCAAGGACGCTTCTGCCCCGAGCTGAGCAGATCAGCGGCCCCGCCCGGAGCCTCCAGGCCCTGCAGACGGAGAGCTCTGGAGTTACTGCGGGGGCTGAATCCAGGTTTCCAGAGCTGCCCCGCCACTGGGGCTGTTCCTCCTGCGGCCTCACGGGGTAAACAACCCCTACTGAGCCCTGCACCAGGCAGGGGCACAGCAGCTCCCCCAACTGCTAACACCTGAAAATCAGCACAACAGGCCCCTCCCCCAGAACACCAGCTAGACGGACAACTTCCAGGAGAAGCCAAGGGACTTAAAGAACACAGAATCAGAAGATACTCCCCGGTGGTTCTTTTTTTGTTTGTTTGTTTTTGTTTTTGTTTTGTTTTGCTTTTTGATTTGTTTCCTTCCCCCACCCCCTTTTTTTCTCCTTCCTTTTTCTTTCTCTTTTTCTTTTTTTTTTTTTTTTTTCGTTTTTTCTTTTTCTTCCCTTTTTTTTTCTCTTTCTCTTTTCTTTCCTTCTTTCTCTCCTCTCTTTTTCTCTTTTTCCCAATACAACTTGCTTTTGGCCACTCTGCACTGAGCAAAATGACTAGAAGGAAAACCTCACCTCAAAAGAAAGATTCAGAAACAGTCCTCTCTCCCACAGAGTTACAAAATCTGGATTACAATTCAATGTCAGAAAGCCAATTCAGAAGCACTATTATACAGCTACTGGTGGCTCTAGAAAAAAGTATAAAGGACTCAAGAGACTTCATGACTGCAGAATTTAGAGCTAATCAGGCAGAAATTAAAAACCAATTGAATGAGATGCAATCCAAACTAGAAGTCCTAACGACGAGGGTTAACGAGGTGGAAGAACGAGTGAGTGACCTAGAAGACAAGTTGACAGCAAAGAGGGAAACTGAGGAAAAAAGAGACAAACAATTAAAAGACCATGAAGATAGATTAAGGGAAATAAACGACAGCCTGAGGAAGAAAAACCTACGTTTAATTGGGGTTCCCGAGGGCGCCGAAAGGGACAGAGGGCCAGAATATGTATTTGAACAAATTCTAGCTGAAAACTTTCCTAATCTGGGAAGGGAAACAGGCATTCAGATCCAGGAAATAGAGAGATCCCCCCCTAAAATCAATAAAAACCGTTCAACACCTCGACATTTAATTGTGAAGCTTGCAAATTCCAAAGATAAGGAGAAGATCCTTAAAGCAGCAAGAGACAAGAAATCCCTGACTTTTATGGGGAGGAGTATTAGGGTAACAGCAGACCTCTCCACAGAGACCTGGCAGGCCAGAAAGGGCTGGCAGGATATATTCAGGGTCCTAAATGAAAAGAACATGCAACCAAGAATACTTTATCCAGCAAGGCTCTCATTCAAAATGGAAGGAGAGATAAAGAGCTTCCAAGACAGGCAGCAACTAAAAGAATATGTGACCTCCAAACCAGCTCTGCAAGAAATTTTAAGGGGGCCTCTTAAAATTCCCCTTTAAGAAGAAGTTCAGTGGAACAGTCCACAAAAACAAAGACTGAATAGATATCATGATGACACTAAACTCATATCTCTCAATAGTAACTCTGAATGTGAACGGGCTTAATGACCCCATCAAAAGGCGCAGGGTTTCAGACTGGATAAAAAAGCAGGACCCATCTATTTGCTGTCTACAAGAGACTCATTTTAGACAGAAGGACACCTACAGCCTGAAAATAAAAGGTTGGAGAACCATTTACCATTCGAATGGTCCTCAAAAGAAAGCAGGGGTAGCCATCCTTATATCAGATAAACTAAAATTTACCCCAAAGACTGTAGTGAGAGATGAAGAGGGACACTATATCATACTTAAAGGATCTATTCAACAAGAGGACTTAACAATCTTCAATATATATGCTCCAAATGTGGGAGCTGCCAAATATATAAATCGATTATTAACCAAAGTGAAGAAATACTTAGATAATAATACACTTATACTTGGTGACTTCAATCTAGCTCTTTCTATACTCGATAGGTCTTCTAAGCAAAACATCTCCAAAGAAACGAGAGCTTTAAATGATACACTGGACCAGATGGATTTCACAGATATCTACAGAACTTTACATCCAAACTCAACTGAATACACATTCTTCTCAAGCGCACATGGAACTTTCTCCAGAATAGACCACATATTGGGTCACAAATCGGGTCTGAACCGATACCAAAAGATTCGGATTGTCCCCTGCATATTCTCGGACCATAATGCCTTGAAATTAGAACTAAATCACAACAAGAAGTTTGGAAGGACCTCAAACACATGGAGGTTAAGGACCATCCTGCTAAAAGATAAAAGGGTCAACCAGGAAATTAAGGAAGAATTAAAAAGATTCATGGAAACTAATGAGAATGAAGATACAACTGTTCAAAATCTTTGGGATGCAGCAAAAGCAGTCCTAAGGGGGAAATACATCGCAATACAAGCATCCATTCAAAAACTGGAAAGAACTCAAATACAAAAGCTAACCTTACACATAAAGGAGCTAGAGAAAAAACAGCAAATAGATCCTACACCCAAGAGAAGAAGGGAGCTAATAAAGATTCGAGCAGAACTCAACGAAATCGAGACCAGAAGAACTGTGGAACAGATCAACAGAACCAGGAGTTGGTTCTTTGAAAGAATTAATAAGATAGATAAACCATTAGCCAGCCTTATTAAAAAGAAGAGAGAGAAGACTCAAATTAATAAAATCATGAATGAGAAAGGAGAGATCACTACCAACACCAAGGAAATACAAACGATTTTAAAAACCTATTATGAACAGCTATACGCCAATAAATTAGGCAATCTAGAAGAAATGGACGCATTCCTGGAAAGCCACAAACTACCAAAACTGGAACAGGAAGAAATAGAAAACCTGAACAGGCCAATAACCAGGGAGGAAATTGAAGCAGTCATCAAAAACCTCCCAAGACACAAGAGTCCAGGGCCAGATGGCTTCCCAGGAGAATTTTATCAAACGTTTAAAGAAGAAATCATACCTATTCTCCTAAAGCTGTTTGGAAAGATAGAAAGAGATGGAGTACTTCCAAATTCGTTCTATGAAGCCAGCATCACCTTAATTCCAAAGCCAGACAAAGACCCCGCCAAAAAGGAGAATTACAGACCAATATCCCTGATGAACATGGATGCAAAAATTCTCAACAAGATACTGGCCAATAGGATCCAACAGTACATTAAGAAAATTATTCACCATGACCAAGTAGGATTTATCCCTGGGACACAAGGCTGGTTCAACACCCGTAAAACAATCAATGTGATTCATCATATCAGCAAGAGAAAAACCAAGAACCATATGATCCTCTCATTGGATGCAGAGAAAGCATTTGACAAAATACAGCATCCATTCCTGATCAAAACTCTTCAGAGTGTAGGGATAGAGGGAACATTCCTTGACATCTTAAAAGCCATCTATGAAAAGCCCACAGCAAATATCATTCTCAATGGGGAAGCACTGGGAGCCTTTCCCCTAAGATCAGGAACAAGACAGGGATGTCCACTCTCACCACTGCTATTCAACATAGTACTGGAAGTCCTAGCCTCAGCAATCAGACAACAAAAAGACATTAAAGGCATTCAAATTGGCAAAGAAGAAGTCAAACTCTCCCTCTTCGCCGATGACATGATACTCTACATAGAAAACCCAAAAGTCTCCACCCCAAGATTGCTAGAACTCATACAGCAATTCGGTAGCGTGGCAGGATACAAAATCAATGCCCAGAAGTCAGTGGCATTTCTATACACTAACAATGAGACTGAAGAAAGAGAAATTAAGGAGTCAATCCCATTTACAATTGCACCCAAAAGCATAAGATACCTAGGAATAAACCTCACCAAAGATGTAAAGGATCTATACCCTCAAAACTATAGAACACTTCTGAAAGAAATTGAGGAAGACACAAAGAGATGGAAAAATATTCCATGCTCATGGATTGGCAGAATCAATATTGTGAAAATGTCAATGTTACCCAGGGCAATATACACGTTTAATGCAATCCCTATCAAAATACCATGGACTTTCTTCAGAGAGTTAGAACAAATTATTTTAAGATTTGTGTGGAATCAGAAAAGACCCCGAATAGCCAGGGGAATTTTAAAAAAGAAAACCATATCTGGGGGCATCACAATGCCAGATTTCAGGTTGTACTACAAAGCTGTGGTCATCAAGACAGTGTGGTACTGGCACAAAAACAGACACATAGATCAGTGGAACAGAATAGAGAATCCAGAAGTGGACCCTGAACTTTATGGGCAACTAATATTCGATAAAGGAGGAAAGACTATCCATTGGAAGAAAGACAGTCTCTTCAATAAATGGTGCTGGGAAAATTGGACATCCACATGCAGAAGAATGAAACTAGACCACTCTCTTTCACCATACACAAAGATAAACTCAAAATGGATGAAAGATCTAAATGTGAGACAAGATTCCATCAAAATCCTAGAGAAGAACACAGGCAACACCCTTTTTGAACTCGGCCATAGTAACTTCTTGCAAGATACATCCACGAAGGCAAAAGAAACAAAAGCAAAAATGAACTATTGGGACTTCATCAAGATAAGAAGCTTTTGCACAGCAAAGGATACAGTCAACAAAACTCAAAGACAACCTACAGAATGGGAGAAGATATTTGCAAATGACATATCAGATAAAGGGCTAGTTTCCAAGATCTATAAAGAACTTATTAAACTCAACACCAAAGAAACAAACAATCCAATCATGAAATGGGCAAAAGACATGAACAGAAATCTCACAGAAGAAGACATAGACATGGCCAACATGCACATGAGAAAATGCTCTGCATCACTTGCCATCAGGGAAATACAAATCAAAACCACAATGAGATACCACCTCACACCAGTGAGAATGGGAAAAATTAACAAGGCAGGAAACAACAAATGTTGGAGAGGATGTGGAGAAAAGGGAACCCTCATACACTGTTGGTGGGAATGTGAACTGGTGCAGCCACTCTGGAAAACAGTGTGGAGGTTCCTCAAACAGTTAAAAATATACCTGCCCTACGACCCAGCAATTGCACTGTTGGGGATTTACCCCAAAGATACAAATGCAATGAAACGCCGGGACACCTGCACCCCGATGTTTCTAGCAGCAATGGCCACGATAGCCAAACTGTGGAAGGAGCCTCGGTGTCCAACGAAAGATGAATGGATAAAGAAGATGTGGTTTATGTATACAATGGAATATTACTCAGCTATTAGAAATGACAAATACCCACCATTTGCTTCAACGTGGATGGAACTGGAGGGTATTATGCTGAGTGAAGTAAGTCAATTGGAGAAGGACAAACATTATATGTTCTCATTCATTTGGGGAATATAAATAATAGTGAAAGGGAAAATAAGGGAAGGGAGAAGAAATGTGTGGGAAATATCAGAAAGGGAGACAGAACATAAAGACTGCTAACTCTGGGAAACGAACTAGGGGTGGTAGAAGGGGAGGAGGGCGGGGGGTGGGAGTGAATGGGTGACGGGCACTGGGTGTTATTCTGTATGTTAGTAAATTGAACACCAATAAAAAAAAAAAAAAAAAAATAAATCTGTGTACTAGTTCAGCAAAAAAAAAAAAAAAAAAAAAAAAAAAGAAAAACTGAGAATGGTAATGAGAAACCTGAAGTGCATGGAAATGTAGTGATTCTATCGATGTAAATCTTGCTGTATACATAAAATTACAGTGATTATTGTTCTAATAAATTACTCCTTCTTTAAAGAAAAAGCAATATTGAGTGTTATATTCTCCTGACAACTTTAGCCATGGATGGTAGACTAACACATCCCTCTCCCGAAGATGCTCACATCCTATTCCCTGGGACCTGTGAAGAAGTTACCTTATGGAGCAAAAGGAACTTCGCAGGTGGGATTCTTCTAAGGAGCTTAAAATAGGAAGAACATCCAGGATATCTTGATGGGTCAAATGTAATCACAGGATCTTTCTAAGAAGGAGACAAGAGGGTGAAAGTCAGAAAAAGGAAATGTGACCACGGAAGTGGAGTTTGGTGTGATGCTCTTTGTAGAGAAAGAACATGAGCTCAGAAATTCTGGTGGCCTCTGGAAGCTGGAAAAGGACGAGGAAAAGGAATCTCTGCTGGAGCCCTCAGGAGGAACACAGCCTTGCTGACACCTTGATTTGAGCCTTGTAAGACTCATTTTGGACTTCGATTTCCAAAACTGCAAGATAATACGTTTTGTTTTTGTTTTTAGTTAGTTCGTTTATTTTAGAGAGAGCACAGACAAGCAGGGGGAGGGGGAGAGGGAAAAGCTGACTCCCACTGAACAGGGAGCCCACCGGATCCCAGGGTTACAACCTGAGCCGAAGGCAGACACTTAACCAACTGAGCCACCGGAGCACCCCATGTTTGTTGTTTTAAGCCACTAAATCTGTGGTAATTTCTTACAGCCGTGATAGGAAAATAATACCCATGTCTTTAGAAATACTAGCTCTTTAGATCACAAAGCTATCTCCACACCTCCAGAAAGCATCCATCTACCAATTGGCAGCTTATTACTGAATCGCAGGCTTAATGTTCAGGAGGAAATAGACAATGGAGTGCTAGCTTAGCCAGGCAACCCTATAAAATGCTGGCAAAACCCCAAACATCCCAATCATTGCAGAAGAGCACAGGACTTGGATTCAGTGCAGCTATTTAGGATAAAATGCACCTGGAAATAAATTCCATTACAATTAACTCACGAGCGATGCCAAATCTCCTGCAGGTATTCAAGCCATACCAAAAGAGCTCTACTTAGAGACTCTCAAACTTGGCTGCACAGTGGAATCCCCCAGGAGCTTTTAAATATCCTTATGCCTCCGCCACACCCTAGACAAATTAAATCTGAAACTCTGGGGGTGGGACATAGTAATCCTTGTTTTTAACAAATCCTCCCCAGCAGTGGTTCTCGGCATTAATGCACATACTAATCACTTCAAGATCCTGTTAAATTACCCAAGGCTCTGCATTTCTAACAAGTACCCAGGTGATGTCCATGACAGTATCTTTGACAAGGTGATGTAATGTCCTTTTTCCCTCTGTGATGAGACCTTCCCTAGTTAACCAGCAATCCAGGAAGAATTATTTAAGTTTTTTTCTTTTTTCAGGAAGAATTGAAATAGCAGGCTAAGACATTGTGTGAGAGTTGCTAGTGAAAAGTCAGGTATTGCTTATTGCCTAATCTTACAAACATTAGTTTTTAGCTATCAGATATTCATTGCAGCTAAAAGGCAAGAAATTAACAAGAATTTTCTTGTTGTTTAGGGACGCCTGGGTGGCTCAGCGGTTAAGGGCCAGCCTTCGGCACAGGGCGTGATCCTGGAGTCCCGGGATCGAGTCCCCCATCGGGCTCCCTGCATGGAGCCTGCTTCTCCCTCTGCTTGTGTCTCTGCCTCTCTCTGTGTGTGTATCTCTCATGAAATAAATAAAATATTTTGTTTTTTAAAGAGTCTTATATGATGTTGGGGCATATAGCATTGAAGAATCTTCAACTTAATTCTCCTGTTGGCTGGTTCTCTATCCCTCAGTATATATGACAGAGTTTTATTACGTGAGCAAAACCCATTCATTGTGCTCCATGTGACAATACATAGTACAGGAAATCAAAGCTTATACAAATATTAGAGGGGCTAGAGAAGCTGCTTCCTGGGTTCCTGACATCAAGAAACCCGTATTAGATCTATGGGAAAACAAGAGTGATGGTTTCAGTTGCTTGTGGAGCCCCCAGGACTTTGCTGAAAATCTTCAGTGAGTTTCTGGAACTTCAGGAGAGCTTCCCCCTCAGTATCAACTGCCTGCAGCATCAAAGCACCACTGTGCCACTCTGGTCTGCTCTCTGCCCATGCATCACTTGGCAGTTGCAGTCAGGAATAATGGCTTTTTTCCTTATCTACCGTCTAGATCCCATAAGAGCACCTCTCCACTGGCAAAGTCTAACAGAGGAAAGAGATCTGGGAAATGCATCCCCAGGCTTTCCTGTTGGGATACAGAGCAGACTAGAGACAGGTTATGACAAGGCCAGGCTGACAACAGCCTGCCACATTCAGCTCTTCAGTTCAATTCAACAACTGTTTACTTGGATCCTACTTGGGACTAGACTATGTGGAAACAGAAGACGAAGAAGGGGTGGTGCTTCCCCTCTAGGCTCTCCCAGTCTGTTACAGGAGTCAGACATGCACTGATGTTCACTCCTGTTACAATCAAATTCAACTGCTTTAGAGGCTAAGTCAAAAGGATGTGCCTGGTGTTATTTAGGATGTCTGATCTCATTCAGATTTGAATAAGTCAGATCCGGGAAAACCTCTTTCATCAGCCTTTCACTGCCATTCTCCTATTTCTTCAGGAGGACAAGGAAAGGAGTTCACCCAAAATGCTAATACAGAAAGACAGAAAACAAACAAATGTACAAACAAACAAAAAGTATTTAGGCTTATGCCTGGCATAGAATAAAAACGTATAGGAGAAGGGACACAGATGATTCTGCGCCTATAACCTCTGAGCTATGCCGCCTCATGCCACGTAGGGAAAAATTGCAGTGTATGTTTCATGTGCATAGCATTCCTCTTAACAACAAGCACAGAACAAACACACAACTATTCATATATTATAATAAGAGGATTGAGTATATCTTTCTTTCTACTCAAATTTTTATGTAAACTGTGTTGAATTTTTTTCTAAGCATCTTTTTAAGTCACCAAAACCAAATTGGCATGTTTCTTTACTATTTAACTTGGGCCATTTTTACTTCAAAAACAAAATGGGGTTATCATTTAGTGTTTCTTGGACTACCCAGCTCATTGTTGGCATTGGAGAAATGCTAACTAACAAGAACTCTGAAATAATCCATCATTATTCTGTTTACATGTGCAATAATGAGAGGGTAGTTTTAGCCAGTGGAACATGAGACACCTTATGAGTGGATACTCAGCTTCTCCTTGAGATAGTGTGAACATTTTGTCTTTTAGGAGGTCAGTCTTTTTATTTAAAAATCTCAGGGAGCAGAACAGCCTCAGAAATGTTATTAATTTCCCCCCTAGGGATCCCTGGGTGGCGCAGCGGTTTGGCGCCTGCCTTTGACCCAGGGCGCGATCCCGGAGATCCGGGATCAAATCCCACGTCGGGCTCCCGGTGCATGGAGCCTGCTTCTCCCTCTGCCTGTGTCTCTGCCTCTCTCTCTCTCACTGTGTGCCTATCATGAATAAAAAAAAAAAAAAAAAAAAAAAAAAAAAAATTTCCCCCCTAGTAAAGGATCCTGGAATTTAGTATTTCAAGGGGACTTCTGTGCAATGAACCGATTAGCTCCTTAGATTGAAGTTTATACCAGAGCCTCCATGCAGTGGGAATGTTTTCATTTTTCCCACCTGATTGGGAACCTAAGCTGCAAAACACAATAACAGATGTGAAGAGCCACTCGAGAGCATCTTTGGACTGACCAGAGTTAATGTGTCTCCATGATGACTCTTCCTGTTAGCAAATTCAAGACCAGTGGTCCTAGAGTTAAAGAAGTATAAGTTGCTATTAAAAATGAGTGCACCATGGAGAATACATTGGAAAAATATATTGCATTTAATTAAGTATTCCCAGTTATCTAAGCTTCCCATTCACACAATAAAAGTGGCTTTTGGAAGTTCAGCCAGTAACTGAACTGTATTTGGAAAAGTAAATGAAGTCCAAATATCATTTGGAAAGAAGAAAGTATGCCAAAATATTTGCCAATCCAAAGAAGGTAAGGTAGGTAAGTGACACAGGTGGGTACCAATACAAATAGCAAATTGATCATCAAGATGAGATGGGAGAGGTTGAAGAGAGCCTTTGTCTCTTGGGTCTATTTTTTTTTTCTCTAAATAGTTCTTAGAGGTAGATAATGGAAACCCAAACTGGATAAACTGTCATGGTATCTAAGTGCTTGCAAAATCTCAGAGCTTTCTAAAACATGGGCATTCTGAATCATATGTGGAGGCAAGGATACCAACTTTGCAATGAACTTGTAACTAAGAAACAAGATTTAATGAATAAGTACTTTCATCTTCAGTTTCCTGTTTTATTCAGTTTGAAAATATGTTCTGATTTTCATGGTCTATAGACCATCCACACTTCGTAAATACCATATCATTTACCATTTGGCAGTACTTTTTTTTTTTCCTTGGCTATTGGTGTTATCTTCACGGCCAATCAATGTTTGTATAAATTTTCTATAAGGACAGGAAGACTGTATTTGTTTTTGTCTCAAAAGCAAAACAGCAGACATTTGGTACCTATCTAAATTCATCCAAATACAAGTCAGAGGTTTTCACAGTGTCGAACTTCCACAATCCAATGCAAGAAAGGACACAGATGATGTCTGTATGTCTGTCTTCTTCACTCACTCCTCTTAGCTATTTCCTTTGGTTAGCTTCCATAATATGACAGAGACTAGCATTCCACTTTTCAGATATTGCGATGTTTAGGTAATTGGCCATCATAATAAAACTGACTGAAGCTTTGAATCATGTCTGATTTTCCACTCTGTGAAATAACACAATAACCAGAGGCAGAAATCAGTGCATTGTTATTAGAAAGGAAGATCTAACAAAAAATGGTTTTGATCTGATAATAGAATATATTTGTTGTTGTTTTTTTAAGATTTTATTTATTTATTCATGAGAGACACACAGAGAGAGGCAGAGATACAGGCAGTGGGAGAAGCAGGCTCCCTGTGGGGAGAGCCTGATGCAGGACTCGATCCCAGGACCCCAGGATCACTCCCCGAGCCAAAGGCAGACACAAGTGGTTGACACTGAGCCACCCAGATGTTCCTCCGAATATATTTGTTGATGCTGTCTTGTTGGGTGCCTATAGCAGACATGTCAGTGCAGTGGTTCTCAAATCTGGATGTGTATCAGCATCTCCTGGAGGGCTGTTAAACCATAAGTTGCTCTGTCCCACCCTCAGAATTTCTGATCCAGTATATCTAGGATTTATCTTGAAAATTTGCTTTTGTAACAAGGTTCCATGTACTGCTGATGTTGCTTATCTCGGTACCAAACTCTTGAGAGCTACTGCTCTGGCTGCTGGTGCTCCAAATCCCTTCTTCAAGGCCATTGCACCCAGTCTCTACCTCCATCCCCTGGGTAGCAATGTTGGCTACTGATCACTCCCAGTTGTGATGTTTATTGGAAATTGCTGTCAGCCTCTTCTAAGTTTAGGGCCTCTCCCAGGGCTTGGCATGAAGCAAATTACTGAATAAATGAGAGAAACAAAGTTGCCTCAATTTGAGATAACTTAAAGGGTTATCCCAGTTACAGAGCTGACCATAGAATCAGCAGAGGTCTTAGTTTCAAAATCACATTATGGGTCAGTTTTTCCTTCTGCTTATTCCCACCTTATTTACTTCCTTAGCTCCCAAGACCACTCCCCAACAAATTTTTGCACAAAACTGCCCATCTCAGAATCTGTCTTAGTGGAATACATTATAAAACAATGTCAAATAAGATTTTGCACCAAAGTGATTTGAACTGTTGTTCTAAACATAATCCAAGGGCTCCAGCAAGCACATTGACCTCTATGCTTTCTACCATCATGGGAAATAGTCTTTTACCATCTGGTGTGAAAAATACTGTTCAACTCTATGTTGTCTTACCACGTCCTGTTCTACACCCAGAACTTTTTTTATGCGTTAAAGAAAAGGCGAATTTCATGCAAAAATAAAACTTGCTGAAGAATTTATAGTATCCAAAGGCACTTTTCTCTGCTTAGGTTAGTCCATTTATCTTAAACTGATGGTTAAGAAGTATTCTAGCCTGATATTTCCTACCTGCTAACTCAGGATTCAAAACTGGTAATTGTAGACAAAAATGTTGATTATATTTTTCAAAGTCACAAAACCCTATTAGTTCTTTACTGATCTTCCTGTTTCTCCTTACACTATCAAATGTATTTTGGAATAATAGTATTTTACCTGTGGGAATAGACATGGTGATGAGGAAAGCAACATAAGTTATAGGGAAAATACAATTTAATTTCACTAAAACATATACAAATACAATCTATTAGGCCTCACAATCTTTCCTGGTTTACATCTTTAAAGCTATTTTAAGTGTTCCTCATTTAATATAACTCAAAATAACTGAAAACATACTGTTCTTATAATGAAAAATGAAGAAACAAAAAAAGAACTTTTTTTAAAAGAAAAATTTAAAAATACCCAAGTCTCTTTGAATCTGATTGGAATGGGCAATAATTTACCCACTTATTTTCTTAATAAGTAAATTCCAGCGTAAAACTCCCTTTCTCCAAGATCTCTTTTGAAGTAGCCCCACGCTGGAAACTCCCTGGTTGGCCAAAAGGATGTATGAAAGTGTCAATGTCTTCATATGCTTGTAGGACTTCCAAAATAGACACTTCCTTATCGTGTCAATTATCATGCTAAACTTAAGCTATAGCAAGAATAAGGGAATTCATTCTGAGAAGAAAAGAAATCGACAGAAGCAGTATCTGAGAAAGAAAAGTAAAAACACAAGGCTGTATGAAACAAGAGAATCAGCAAGCAAGGGTATATGGTCAAGTTACCTTGGCTTATCCCATTTTCTTTTGTGAGAATTTATATTAAGTAACTACTAGGCAACTCATATCTGTTGTGAACTAAATCTCAGCAACTCATGAGATTCTGCTGTGTTAAGATGTAGAACCCTCTCTATTCATCACATCTCTAGGTGAAGGTGCTTTTTCAAATGCACATAACAGGAAGGAAGAAGGTCCGGAACATGGTAGAGGTTCAGATGTGATCCTAGATATCATTTTAGCCACATCAAGTGCTTTCTTTTTTACTTTCTGACTGCTCTACATCTCTGCACACCCTTTGCCCTGATTGCATATTTCATAATAGCCAACACTCCATAGGAAGTTCCCATCAATGCAGACTGAAGGAAGCTAGATGCTCTGTATGATTCAGAGGGTACAATTTACAGGAGACAAATACTGGGCTAAGTCCTACTTAGGAAACCAGGATGACTGTCCCATTGCTGGCACTGGAAAACTATGAGGAGGCAACCAAAGCTAGAATGATTCAGAATAGGTGACTATCATGATCAGGAGTGTGACATGTATGACTCTACAGCTTGAGTCTCTCTCATTGCTTATGCCAGTCCAAGAGGCAAAGCACCTGTAACACACGAATCACTGAAACCAAGAACAGGTGTCATGTCTCAACTAAAGAGATGTTATATGGGCTTTGTGTATATACCCATTAAGAACAAATCATCTTAAAACTGAATATAATATTTCATAGATTATGGGGTGGCTCAGTCAGTTAAGTGATCTGCCTTCGGCTCAAGTCATGATCCCAGGGTCCTTGGATGGAGCCCTGCATCAGGCTTTCTGCACAGTGGGGAGTCTACTTCTCTCTCTCCCCCTGCCTGCCACCTGTCCCTGCTTGTGCGCAGGCTCGCTCTCTCTCTACCAAATAAATAAAATCTTTAAAAAAATATTTCATAGATTATTTCGATATCCAGTAGATATTTGCTGAGAAGCAATTCCACCTAGCACTGATGAATTTCAAGGAGTTCAGGAAGGGATACCAAACAAGAGTTAAATAATCATATGACAAGGCACAACTGAATGAGAAAATTATAAAAGTGAAGTTGAAATGAGAGCAAAACATCCCAAGAACAGTTACATCTTAAAGGCAATGCTTGATTTCTGTACTAATCTTTAGTTGTAGTCTTCCCATGTAGTGATACATTCAACACACATTCACCGAGCATTAGTATGTACAGGACACCATGCCTGGTCTAGGGATGTAATGATAGAGTAAAATAAAATGTACTGGAATTAGTGTTTGTTCCCATCTGGGCAAAGTTTAATCTTAACAGTTTGTTAAAATTATGATATATCACCCTTGAATAATGTAGTATACCTAACATGGAATGAGCTATCCTGGAATTATTCCTTATGAAATCTTTAAAACTCCTTCAGTTGTTGGGCAACAGGGAAATTTTAGTAGATATTTATTATCAGTATTCCTTGCCTAAGGAGTTTGTACTATATTGAGTGACCAATTTTCCCAGTCCTGCTAGTCAGAGATTGATAATAATAACAGATACCATTTGCATTTACTCTTTATGCCAGATACCACATTAGATAATGATCTCTTTTAATTTTCCCAGAAAACCTTTGTGGTAAGAATCTTTGTCTTCATTCTCCATCTAAGCTAAGACTTGAGGAAGTTAATTGACTTGTGTAAATTCATATAGTTTGAAAGAGAGGTGGGACACATGTCTAGGTCTGCCTGGTCCTTTGGCAGCTGAGACCCCAGTCCCACAGCACTTGCCTTGTGGCCACCCCAGTCTCTGTCTATACTCTCCATCTGGAATTTGTTGACTTTTATTCCCCTGAACTCAATTCCCACACAACTAGTACTGTCCTAACCCACTGTCTCTGCCTACCAACATCACTCTTTCCTGTAAGTTTTAAGAGTAAAGAGTGGAAATCTCAGCTAGAAGTATGATATTTAAAATACTTAATATGTGTTATAGCTCAGCCCTTGGTTAATCAGAAGTATGCCCGATCAAAATACACTAATAGTAAACAACCAGTGTGGCCCTACTGGCGTAAACACCAGCTGAATATCAACTGTGCCTGGCACACTCATACACTGAGGTTACTTTTTTCCATTCAGACAAAATCTTACATGGACAACCCACCTTGCTTACTTCAGAGAACTGTCATGAGCTATTATGGCTCTCCTGCTGAACACTTCTTACCATATCTTTACCTTTTACCTTATCTTTAATGTACGGAGCTATATTATTTCGGAGGAGGGGAGGAGAGGGTATAATAGCTTTATTTTACCTTTAAATGGACTATCCTACCTAATGGTATGCACACATTGCTCCAGAAACATAAAAATAGCTGAACTGTAAATTAATAGCCTGGACAAAGAGTTTACTAAGCTGCGTGAAACAATGAATGCCTAATAACTAAAAGTTTCAGATTTAAGACCTACACACTGTATAACAAAGAAACAGGGCAACAGCTTTTTTCATACATTAGTTCCTTCATCAGGCCAAAGGAACTTATTCATAATATTGTTAGGAACAGAAATCAGCGAGGGGGAATTTGGATAAAAACATTATATATTGTTAGTATATATTGTTAATATACCATGTACCTGCCACTATACTGAGAAGTTCTTTAAATCTGCCAACAACTCCATTGCACCCATTTTTCAGATGAGGAAACCAAGGTGCTGGAAGACAGCAGAAGCAGGATTTAAGACCAGGGAGTTTTACTCTAAAGCCCATTCTCTCTCATACAGGGACTAAGGACTCATAAAATATGTGGTTTCAAAATGGAAATTCTGGCCAGTACTTTTATTTATTTCTCTTTTAATTTTATTTATTTATGAGAGAGAGAGAGAGAGAGAGAGAGAGAGAGAGAGAGGGGCAGAGAGAGAAGCAGGCTCCATGCAGGGAGCCCGATGTGGGACTCGATCCCAGGTCTCCAGGATCAGGCCCTGGGCTGAAGGCAGCGCTAAACCACTGAGCCACCTGGGCTGCCCCTCTGGCCAGTACTTTAATAGCATTCCTTACAATAAGAAAAAAAATACCTTCTATCTTAAAGGAAAGATTTTTAATCTAGGCCTGGCTATATGTCCAGCCTTGTCTGTGGCCATTCCCCTACTTTGCTATTTATAGTGTACCTATTTCAAATAAACCATGGCTTCTTGTCCTAAATTTCTTTGGCCATATTTCCAATTCTCACTCTAACTACTCTCTGAATGCTATCTCCTCCAGGAGGCTTCCCTGGCTGCCTCCATCAAGGCGTATTTTAGGGTTCCCTTCTCCTTGGTCCCATCAGACCTTGTATCAATTTGTTCGTATCTAGCATTCACCATGCTACACCTTATTTTCCATCTCTCTCTCTGTCTTCCCAGTATATCATGTCCTCCTGGAGGGAAAGGACAACTTCTATCTTTATGATTTAGTAGACGGTATTTACAGAATAAATGATTGAACAATCAATTAATTGATTATACCAGTAAGCATTCATTTTGTTAGTAGTAAAAGAAAACCCAACTCAAAATAGCCTAAATAAAAAAAGAAATACTTCAGTTTATATAAAAAGAATATAGCAGAAGAACAATCTTGGTTTCATCCAGGAGTTTGTTGATATTATCAGCTTCTTCCAGCAACCTTTTCTTCTTGTGAACACATCCTAAGGCTCAGCTCCCCAGTTGGCTACAGTATGGCTGTCTACAATTTCTAGAGCTTTTTTCCTGTATCCAGGAAAAAAAAATCAATAATATTTTTCCTTAACCCATGGAACACTTGCTAGTTGCACTCTGATGGAAATGATCTAGGTTTCTTAGGACAAGGAAAATATCTTGTCCTGGTTAACTTAACCCTTGTTAGGTGCCCATTCCTGACCTAAGCATTGTCCCAAGAGCGATAGGATTAGCTTATGCACTTAAGACTCACCCTTAGGACTGAGGGTGAATCCATTCTGCCTCAACCCTGTGGTTCCTATATAAAAAGGAAGATGTGACGTAGATGCTGAGGGGCAAAGTCTATGATATGTGTGAATGAATGAATGGGGTTTTCCACTCTGAACAATCACATATGCTTGTTATTCAGCAGTGTAGTAGCATGGCATTCAAAATTATCCATTAGACAAGGAACCTTCTGATGCCAAAATATGATTTCTTACCAGGATACTACCAGTTTCTCTGTAGTTTAGTAAGCTACAGGAATTCTCCATTATCTCCATTTCCCTGATAGATTATCTCTACCCTGAAGCCTTAGCATCTGACCTGAGGATTCCTCTTCGAATCAGAAGAGATCCAAATTTCCCAAGGGGTGTCTGGGACAGAAAGGAAGTTGTTATTAATCAAATGACTCACATGCTGAGTCACAAAACAAGAATCATTTGGGGAAAGGTCGCCCCTTTTGGCTATAACTGCTGAGAGTGTTTCCAGTTAAGTAGACACCCCGAGGCCCTTTTAAGAAGAAGCCAGTACTGGCCAACATTTTCACAGTAGCATCACCAATGACTGGATAATAAAGGCCCACAATCCAAGGATACTTTCACCCTTCTCAGTTTCGTGTTCTCTGGGAAATCTTAGACTGAGATGGGAATTTCCCATGTGCCAGGAACCCAAATTGTCAATGGAAGTTTCAAGGAAAGGCCAGCGATTCTCTAAAGGAATAGCATTTAGAATTTAGAACAGCCCTCCCAGAAACTGGACAGCTAATTATTTCATTTTCTTTCTTCTTCTTAATAATTTACATGTGAATTTATACTACCCTAAAGATAGATGTTTGTTTGTGCCATGATTTAAATATTCTGATATTTAGAATGATAGAAGAAATTTTAGCTTACTGAAAGGTAAAACTTGGGAGATTAAGCTTGAATTAAAGACTGAATGTTGACTATTTTTACTTTTTACCCAGGTTTAGCATTCTACGATATGAGTATTCAATTTTTTCCATTTTAAGCATATCCACCAAGAATCCTCAAAGTGCTTCACGCATTTCATTATTCCTTCCATCCATCCATCCATCCATCCATCCATCCATCCATCCATCTATCCATCCATCCCTCTAGGTTTTCATTTAGTGAACACAAATTTATTGAAGGTCTATTATGTGCCACATACCGGTGGATCCACAGAGAGTACTGTGAACCAGCTGAATTAGCTCCTGACCTCAAGAACCTAGTCTACAGACCTGCTTCTCTTAGACATTCTGTAGGTGAATGCTTCCTTCATTTCATATGAGAAGGGGGCCTGGTGGAGAGGAGAGATCTGTGAGTTTGGAATCTGTGTTGTTGTCATAGCAACCTTAGTTTCTTTTTGGATCAGGTCCAGTACTCAGAGGGTAAAAGTTCCCTTGCATCTCAAGTGCAGGGCCATTTGCACTAACACTTATATTCAGAAGAGTGTATAACACCTAGTAGGTACATAGTAAATAATGAACACAACCACAGAAGTCAAGGCAGAGATAATAAGGTAACTTGCCACGAGTAGCACAGCCCCATTCTCTGCTTAATTTACATCCTTGGCTAGGGCACTTCTTCATGGCTTAGAGCTGTCTCCTACAAAGTGGACTGTCGTTATATAAGCTCAGTTATGGCCTTAATTGTTAGCCTTAATTCATTTCAAAGACCATGCTTCAGCAAGTCAAATTATTTTAACTGTATTCCAGCCACCTTGAACATCTACTTTTGGGTCCCGAAAAAGGAGTCTAATGCTTCTTTTTCAGTTCTTCTTTGCCCCAAATTAAATTGGCTTCCTCCAGGCTTAATCATTGTGTCTACTAGCCTGATACAGACAGACTCAGGAGTTATCCACATTTGAAGATTCAGCTGCACTTGGAAGGGGGAAGAGGGGAGGGAAAAAAAGAGGGATTTTTTTCTCTCCATAGAGCAGGGACCTTTACAATGCACCACAGTGTGTGAACAGAGCTACGTGCTGTGATACCATTTAGCAATAATGGATGGCTTGTGCTGCCCAGACTTAACAGGCCAGTGAGCAACATCAGGCTGCAGATGGAGTGCTCTGAGACTGCCATGCATTAAAAAAGGATGAAAAATAAAATTGTCTATGGCTATTGTCGACATATTTACCCCTTGTTTAGGGGTTCCCATGGCAACAGAAAGCTGTGACCCGCTGGTGGAGGTGGGAAATCTGCACTGAAGATGGTTAAGCTACTTGCTCAGAAATGAACCCTATCGGTGTGCAACCACCCCCTCTAGTGATAACTTGGTGAATGACAAGTCTTTCATAGTTTCCTTTGGCACGTTTTCTCACTGCCATATGTTATGGCTCTTAACTTTAAAAGCATAATATTGTTCTATTAAATTAGCATGACTTATTTTTGAGGAGACTTCTGAAAATCCATTGTTTTGGGTCCTTTAGTTCTTGTTTTCTAAGTTTTTGTTTTATTTCCGTATTTAAAACTAAATCTAGGCAATCCTCAAGCTGTCAACTAGAGCCAAACTCTTCTCCATGACCTTACCTATGTCCCCTGTGTTTGGAAAACCAAATAAAGAAGAAAAAGGACTGACGTGGATCTCCGAGGCCACTGTTCTTTCTCTCTTGGTAGAGGGTCTAGAATATAGTTATAATCTTAGGGATATCTCGGGCACCCTATTGTTTCTCTGCCCTGTCCCCAGTCTCCCTCTCTCCAGCTGTCACTTATGATAACATTAATGCTAAAAACTCTGATCCAGACCACCTAGCAACTCACTATACTTCAGGGGCAGAAGCCTCTACCCAAAATGTGCACACTGAAGGGGCACAGTAGGTTAAAACAATCTTCATCATCACTCATAAACTCCTCAAGAGCCTGGCAGATTTCATGGGAAGACCATACCCTTTCAAGAATTTGCAACTCAGGTGCCACCTCCTCACTTTCTCTCTCCTCTAATACCATTGACATGAGAGTTTGCCAAAGTGTTTTCAAGTCTAACATATATTCCTTGGGAACAAATACTTTGTCTTGAATGTCTGGATTCTTCATTTAGTTTTCATTGTCCAGTTAATTGTATTTTTTCCACATGCAATGTGGTAAGGTAATATTTACAAAAACAGACATTAGCCAGTGGGGAATTCATGTTCTGGGTGTGATCCAGATTTCTGGAAGATCAGTCTGGCAAGACATAATACCTGAGACACACAGGAGCTGAGTAAGAAAGAAGGGAAGATATATTATAAAAGATTTCACTACATTGTAGATTCCTACTATGCTCCTATGACATAGATATGATTTTTCCAAACAGGAAAACTAAGCATCAGAAAGGTTAGGTAACAATTTGGATGCACAACATTACCAACTGATGTTAACAGATTGATTCTATTATATCTCATTGACTTTAAAAGAGGAATCCTCAAACGTTCACTGAAGAGAAGCTCCTTTTGAAATTTCTGGTCTTTTGGATCCTTGGGGGAAGAAATGAGGGATTTTCACCGAGCAAGTCACTAATGTTTGAGAAGGGATAATGGTTGCCACATTCACCCTTCTAGTGGAAATCAACCCTTAAAAAGTAGCATAAGAAAAGTCAGCAGTAAATATATAGGCAAGGGTTGAAGATTAACTGGTAGGTATTTCTAGCTCTGTGTTTTATGGAACCGCATCCCCATTATATGTTTCCCCAAACATGAGTAGCATGAGCTTTTCTTCAAAAAGAAGAAACTGGGATCTAATATTTGAGAAGACCTGCATGTGAAGATTCAGAATGAGGGTTAAGTTCTGTGACTTAATAATGAAGGGAAAATTTAAGACTGTTTAACTTTGTAAAACCTCATGTTTCCCAAGTACAAACAATCATAGCTCCTGTGTATTTATGAATGCACTACCAGACTGCATCTGTGAAGCTAAGTTTCACGGATGTGAACACTAACCTCAAAGCAAGTACATGGAAGTTTGAGGCAAATAAGGAACATCTTAAGAATTTGGGCTTGGAAGCTATGGACTCTTCAATAAGGAAATCATATGAAGGAAATGAGGTAGGGTAACTAACCACTATAGATCGGATATATTTAAATCATTCATATAAGGATCCTATTTTGCCTCATAAAGTATAATGAGGAGACATAGAAGTTAAATCATCCATTGGCTTTGTTGACTATATTTTACGATTTAATTTAAGTGAGTGAAGCATTTTTACTCTATTTGTTCTCAAAGAGTACATTTCAAAAAATTCAGCATTGGTAATCCCCTCAGTACTTTGATTCAGAAAAGTTTCCATCATGGGACCATTCTTGTTTCCCCATCTTTCCTCTTCCTCTTAATTTTCTCCCCACCCCCACCACCAATCACACAGTATTGGTCTGTTTTATGTCTAGAAGAACGGGCTTAATTTATCTCAATGGTAATTTTTTTTTAATTCACTACTCTTTCCATTCTCTGTATATTTTTTGTTGTCTTTTTATTTCCTGCAAGATTTCCCACTTTGATGGTGGTAAGAACTTTGACAAAATTTTGGTGAGGTTAAAAAAAAGACTTGAATTCCATCTCCCATAATTACTAGATAGAAGACACTGAGCAAGTGACTCACTATCTTTTAATTTCAGCCCCCTTTCCTGTTAAGTGTACTTAATAATGCCTACCTTATAAGTGAAGTTTTTGAAATACATTTTAATATTTATCTTATATGTATATAAAACATAAAGTTCCAAGCATAGCCCCTGGCATGGTAAGTACCTAATTCTTCTCTCAGAACATTAGAAGACTGTTAAGCACTCTACATTCTTTTGCTCTTTGTTTATAACCACTCACTCAAGTGAGTTTAAGAAAATGGAAGCTCTATTTGATGATTCAGGGGACTTCAAGGAACCCAACAAGAATTATGGCCAGCCTCAGTGTAAATAAAAGATAGTTATCAGGCAGCTACTCTTTCTGTCTCTGTGCCTCATGGTTTCAGCTCAGATTACTAGCAGAATATGTTGCATAAAGTACTCATGCCTCTGTTTCACTTCTCTTCTTTGACTGACTGAGGTCTACTGAGATGCCCCAAGACATAAGAGTAGGGTTTTATCTATACAAAATTTCATCACGTTTCCCCAATCCACCATGATAAACCAACAAACTTGAGAAATAATTTTGGTGGATTTTATATGAGATTTCAGTCTACAAGTGGAAGGGAAATTCATGGGCCATAGGTAAACATCTCCTTTGGCAGAGGCAAACGGTTAATTCCAAAGAAAAATTAGATATTTCATATCATCTTTTATTCTTCAAGAAAATTGAAAGTTCTCTGTACTGTATTTAAAAACTCTGGGGACTTTTTTATTTACATGGGGATTGCCAGTATTTGGAGATCTGAATAGAGTGTCTATGTAACAAAAATATGCATCACAAAATCTAGGGATATGTGACACTTGTCCATCATTAATGAAGGTTATCAGGTTGAAGAGCTATAAGCAGGGTGATCAGAAGAAGAGAAGTATAGTATAAGATGCATTGATTACTATCAATCAATAAATCTTCTGTCCTTCTTAACCTCTTCAACCTATGACCCACCCCCACTCCACCCCCATCATGCTTTCTTGTCATGGTCCACAAAGCATATTTAACAAGGACATGGATGCAGTGATCCAGTAAACTTAACCAAAGTCCCCTATTCTTATGTTTTAATCCTTGCTCAGGCATTCTATTTCCAGGTGACCTCTGGCATTTTTGGAAAGGGGATTATAGTACTGATGTATTAAAGAACTGCTAATTCCTCTTTTAAAAGAACTTTGAAACTAGGAGGAAGATAAGTACTTGGCTGTAATAGGCTTGATCCTAATTTATCTTCCACAGATTGACATTTGCTAACAACCTGGATTAAGTCTATAATTAGAGAAATGCAAAAATATTACGTTAGGTTTTGTTTCAGCTCTTCACCTACTCAATTCTTAACACTTATTGAACATCTACTATAAATGAAGGCACTGTTTTAAGCTTTGATAGTATAAAGATGAGTTTACATCAACCAAGCTGTCAAGTTACTTAGGGTCTCTAAAGGCCCCAGGCAGTAGAGAAATGAATGTGATTGAATATGCGAGAGACCATATAGGTAAAACTGTCAAGGTATAGAACTTACAGAAAGGATCTTGGGCAAGAAAGGAGGTTAGAGACAATATCAAGAAGAAGAACCAAGATTTAGAGAATAAGAATTTGCCAGAAAAAAGTATTGAAGCCAAAGCAGTGATTGGGGAGTGGGGATGTTTTTAGATCTTCCAGAGGAGAGAAGAGTACATTTGAAGACAGTGCCATGGAAGAAAGACAGGGTGTATATCCTGGATGTACTTGGGAGGTTGTGAATAAACAAAAGGACAGGCAGGGGATAGATCACAAAAGGCCTTATAAGTCACTTCTTGGAGAGTTAACTTTAATCAGAAGCCAATTGAAAGAACGGAGTCAGTTAGAGGGGATGTTAACACCAAAGTTTTCCAAAAGAGTACAAGAAGAGGAGAGAGGAGTATGAGACAGAAACAGAACATCAATTTTTAAGACTAGGAGATATTTTGAAAATGAAGGAGTTGAAGAATTTCTTATATTAGGGCCTCTATCAGTGAAGAGCCCTTCTACTGCAAATGATTCTCAGCTGAAAGTTTTCCTATACTTTTATTTCTTTCAAGTGATGTTGCTTTTTGAAACTTTTACTATGTTGCATTGATAAATACCTTCTCAGCCAATTGTCTCCAGGGAGCCTGTCCCTTCAATAGAAACAATTATAGATTTATTGTCAGTTATCCTGCTCTGGAACAGTGAGGTTGATAATTAAATTATGAAATAAGATCGATAAGTTGAAACGTTTGGAAAAAAAAATCAAAGATGCTTTCCTCTCTCTCCATTTTTCTGCTTGGAAAAAGGAAAGTTCAAATCTAAGAGTAAAAGATTTTAAATTACTATATGCAATGATCTAGGGTCACTCATGGGAGATGATATGGAAAGAAAGGCCATTTTTGGTATTTAGAGTTAGTCAGATCTTTCTTCAGAGGTTGGGAGAAGAAAAGAGAATCCCCAAAGGCTTGCCATTTTACCAATAAAGCTTTCTCTCTAATCCTCAGGGATGTAATTCTGATAAGAGATGCTGTTTCACGGTGATACAGTAAGTGTCTGCATTCATTACAGGTCAGGTTCTCCTGCTACAGAAGGACGTGAGACATGCATCAGATTCCTCCTCCCCATTTCCTGTTAAAAAAAAAAGAGGAAAGACTGTATTTCCAGGATAATTCAACTGATTCTTTTTTTTTTTCATGGCAACTACAAAGATGATTCTCATCTTTTCTCAAAAAAAAAATAGAATTTGATATTCTGACATTGGTCCAATTTGTTATACATTTTTAAAAATGGATAGTTAGGGGACAGCAGTTTGTATGAGAGAGAATTGTATAAAGATAGTATATTCATAAATAAAAGAGCACGTTAGGACATTCAAGTTAAATAATATAATTTAAACTAAGTACTCTGTGTAAGGAGACAAGGATAACCAAATACTAACTTTATCTTCTTTTTCAGGAGACTTGTTTTTGCGTGCATGATGGAAGTGAAGTTTCCGCCATAATTGTTCACATTCCAGATCAAGATAAGAGACAAACAAATTTGAAGTGGAGAGCAAACAATTTCCTTTTAAGTACATGATGTGGAAGCTGTAGCCACCTCTCCTACTCATTGGCACGAATGAAGGACATAACCACACCCAGCTGCAAGGGAGGCTGGGAATCTACCTTATCCGTGGTTTTGCTTTCTGTGGATTCAAGTATCCCCAGTCAATGGTGGTCCAAAAACAAATGATCATCCCTCCATCCAGTCGTCAGAGGGTCAGTAGTGGCCTCAGGCTCTGTCCCAGTGCCTACGTCATTCCCCTTGTTTCATCTCC
Organism: Canis lupus familiaris; assembly: GCF_011100685.1. Taxonomy (NCBI): domain Eukaryota; kingdom Metazoa; phylum Chordata; class Mammalia; order Carnivora; family Canidae; genus Canis; species Canis lupus. The sequence continues at coordinate 20,435,154 of NC_049234.1, read as the reverse complement.
CCATGCAGGCATTTTATCATCTCACATCTTCACAAGAAGGATGAGTACAGTACAGTAAGATACTTGGAGAGAGAGAGGGGCCACATTAACATAGCTTTTATTATAGTTTAGTTATAATTGTCCTATTTTATTATGAGTTATTGTTTATTAATTAGTCTCGCCGTGCCTATTTCAAAATTAAACCATTGTAGGTATGTATGTATAGAAAAAAAACAACTATATATAGGCTCCAGTACTATTTGACCATCCAGATAAGAAAAGGCATGGCTAGAGTCTGGAAAATCAGTCCAGCATCTCCCACAGCTTGTGGAATGGTGATTTTTGGTTTGCTTATTTATGTACTTATTTTCTGCTTTTCCCTACTGAAAAGTAAGTATAGTGATGATGTCTAGTGTGAAGATAAGGAAACTTCATTTGAAATGGAGTTGGGAAACCAGTAGGGCTGAGGGTCTTGGAACATATTCCTTGTGGATAAGAGGGGACTAGTGTAGTTGTCAGGCAGGATATCATGTATCCTATTAAAATCTCTGAATACTGAAGAGAAGAATTTATTTGGCGAGGTGGGAGGCTTCTAGAAACTTCTACAATATGGAAGTCAATCTGAAGTTTAAAAAATAGAAAGGAGGGGCACCTGGGTGGCTCAGTTGATTATGTCTGACTCTTGATTTAGGCTCAGGTTATGATCTCAGCATTGTGAGATCGAGCCCCTCGTTGGGTTCTACTCTGGGCATGGAGCCTGCTTGGGATTCTCTCTCTCCCTCCCTAAAAAAAAGAAAAGAATAAAAGGATATATCTGGAAGGATGGCATTTTGATAAAAAGAATTTCAGTGGAAACAGATGGAGAGTGTTCAAGAAACAAGTGAAATATGTGATTGGAGCAAAAGGATTGTGGGCAAAAAATGGTAAGTAGGTTTAAGGAGGAACAGAATCCTTTCTGAGGCCATGGATCATGTGTCTCACTCATTATTTTATCCCCAGGATGCAGCAACATATCTGGCAAAAAGTGTGTATTCAACACATTTGCTATTGAATCTGCCCATTGCAAAGAGATGCAGCTTCCACAAATGCTAGGAATACTGTACTCACCACTAGAGACGTATAATGAAGGCAAGACAAAACATACCCTACAGCTTTGAGCCTATGGTCTCGCCAAGGATAAAGAGACAACAAGCAAATGACAATATACACAAATTCATAATTCCAAACTCTGTGAACAGCACCATGAAGTTAAAGTAGAGGGGACTATGAAGAGTGCAAAAGGTATGTGGCCTAATTGGGAGTATAGGGGAGCCTTCCTTAAAAGAGAAGACTTTGAGCTGAAATGCAGAAGATGGGTTGATGAGAGATGATGGGCAGGTAGGTGCCAGATCAGGAAAGGCATGACTAGAGTCTGGAAAAGCAGTCCAGCATCTCTCACAACTTGTGGAATGGTGATTTTTGGTTTGTTTATGTATTTATTTTCTGCTCCTCCCTACTGGAAAGTAAGTATAGTGATGATCCTAGTGTGAAGATAAGGAAACCTCATTTAAAATGGAGTTGGATGAGCACTGGGTGTTATGCTATATGTTGGCAAATTGAACTCCAATAAAAAAAAAATTTAAAAAAAGAATTAAAAAATTTTTAAATAAAAAAAAAAATGGAGTTGGGAAGCCAGCAGGGGGAGCTCTCAACCTGACCACTTGCCCTCCATTGCAAACTCTACAGGAAGAGACCTACCTTGTGAGCCCATGTGGCTTTACTATGCCAGCAGGAGTAAGAAAGGTTTTCCTCCTCCCCCGGCAACAGTCCAGCCAGTGAAAGACAGTCACAACTCAGCCAATGAGAGTCTAGCATATTCTAAACTGCCAGTTTACCCCAGTGGACTTTTTGTTTATACCCTCTTCCCCACATCCCCCTTTCTCTGTAAAAGAGCACTTCTTTGTTCTCCAGACTTGATTATGGTTTTGCCAAATGCTTGCTTATCCTGAATTGCAATTCTCTGCTATTTCCTAATAAACCCATTTTTGCTGATAAAATAACTGGTAGTTTTATTTTTAAAGCTAACCATAGGTACTTCAGAATGGTAGTTCTATTGAATGAATGAGACATTTTAAGGACGCTGCCAATTATATAACACAATGTCTTCTTTACGTAGACATCCGTGAGAAATTTCTCTGAGTTCTCAGTTCTCAGTGTCAAGGTCAGGTGTGTTTCTCTTTAACAACTAGGGTGCTTTGTTTTGTTTTTAACTTACAGGACTCTATCAATGGGGTTGACTTTATGTAAATGTGCGATTTCCTTCAGGCCTCATCCTCAGAAAGTTCCCTTACTTTGATTTTAATACTCTCTGTTTGCTGTTTTGAAATTTTTAATAATTTTATTTTTGAATTTATATTTTGTACATGTAAATGTATATTTTGTGGCTTGGGACAATGCAGCATGCACCAAGCTTGGAGCTTCAGCTCTCGAGCAGTCCCGCCTCCCTCCCACTATCTTCCTGCCTCCCTGGGATGGGCTCTTGGCTTCCCATTGTGTTGCCTTTGGTAGTCTGACCCAGCTCAATTCCTCCTCCTCAGGCCCAGCCAGACACTGCTGATACAAACTGCTCCACTGCACCCCAGGCACTGTCAAGCCTTTCTCTCCTCTCTCTCTCTCTTTCTCTCTCTCTCTCAGGCCAGTGAACACTATGCATCAGAGAGAGTTTGAGCAGAGGCAGGGGCCATGGGGAGGGAAGGTGTAGGATGATGCAGACCCGGTGGTGCTGCAGGAGACAGCAGTGGTAGTCTCTATGATGATGCTTGTTCTATGTGCTTGGTGGCGCAAGCCTTCTCATACCCAATTCAGGTACTGATCACATCCCACATTCAACTGATTAGAAATCCCTTGGGTGTTCCCCATTCTTGGTAGGTTGAGGCAACAGGCCATTGGAAGGGCAGACTGGCTCCCTTGTCCCCAAAGAGGGCATAGTACATAGGTCTGGTGGGTGCAGGAAGGAGAACGCAGCAGCAGGTGGGCAAATAAGGGGGTGGGCAGGGGGAGGGGGAAACATAACTAGTGCCTGTTGAGAGTCTGCTTTACCAGCCAGTATTCCCATGCCCGAGGGAGTGAGCCATTAAATAACAAATAAAAAACACCATGACAGGTCTAGAGTGAGAGCGTGGAAGAAAGGAAAAAGTTTCATGTTTTATTACATTTAATGGCATTTTTCCTGCTTTTTGAATAAGGGGCCCCACATTTTCATTTTGCACTGGAGCCAGCAAATTATGTAGCTGGCCCTGCCTATAAATCACATACTAAATCATATTTTACTCATTACACTGGCTGCTAGGAAAATCAGAACAAAACTTACAACCAACTTTAGCACAATATCAAAAAATTTATGACATATATTTTGAATAGTGAAATAATCTTCTACTTGTCATTTTTCTTATTTTTCTTGATTTTATTTTCCTATATTTTTTTACGTACCTGAAGGGAAAGGATTGGGTTTTTCATTTATCTTTGAAAACTTTAATCCTTTCTATGTGCTCATCTAGGATAGAAATAATCACTATTTAAATAACAAGCTAATTGTATACTTAACACACTCTTACAGAGTGTTAACTCAATAAAAAGCTGGTTTGATAGGACTTGTGATCAATTCTTTTGGGTGGGAATTTGTCATCATTGCAGTTGGTACTGTTTTCATAGTTTCCTCTTTGTCACATTGATCAATGATGCCATGAATGGAAAATGTCAAATTCCATGTTTTACCCCAGCATCTCACAAAACACATGGTTAGGAGGGATTATAAATATTGGCTTCTTATAATCAAATGGCTACTTACTTTATGTAGTAAAAATGGCGGACAAGGTAATCTTCTTTAAAAAAATGTATAAGGATATTGACTGCTCACTATGATGATGGATTTCTGACTTCATAGTCCCTCAAAGGGATACTCCCCTCAACATTTGGACTGCTCTCTAGAATAATCCATTGACCAATAATTTTTCATTGATCAGCTACTAGATGCAAGGTTTTTCTAGGCATGTTTCTAGGCTTGTTTCCAGGAAGTTTCTAGGAAACTGATGCACAAATCAGAAGCTATCCCTGGCTGCAAGAGAGTTCAGTCCTGGCTGAAGAGAAAGACAGTAAACAAACCAATAAATAAACAATTTCACTATATCTTATAAAGGCAATGAACAGGATTATATGTTACAGGCAAAAACTGGGGGAGTCTGGGACCTTCATTTCATAGAGTGATCTAAGAAGGCCTCTCTGAAAAGGTGATATTTAAGCCAGAACTTTAAGGAATCTAGGAGGAGCTAGTCACACAACACACTGGCAGCAGAGTCTAAGTAGAAGAGGGGAAAAAAGACAGAAAGAAAGGGACGGGTACGGCTAAGGCATAGCAAGAAAAGCTGAGAGTTACCCATGGAGAGTCAGCCAGAAGTTGCCCTCACCTTCCTGCTTTGCCCTCACCTTCTTCTTGCTCTGCCCTCCCATCTCATTAAGGTCTGTAAGCGGCTCTCTCTGGTGGTCATCGCATGCAAACATCATCACAGGACAAAATCCACACCTACAGAACTATTTACAAAAATACCAAGAGAACAATGTTAACCAGGTGGGTAAGGAAACCAGGCAGGAAGAAGTATATACGGGAACAGGAAGTGGTCTCCAATTGGCCTAAGAGGGAGCAAAAGGGCAAGATAAAATCAATTAATGGTGACAAGGGACCAAAAGTATAGATGATTTATCCAACTACTTCTCGATTACCCAAATAATCATTGCAGTCAACATTAGCCTCTGACAAACCACAGCTTGACTCCAGTCTGTGATGAGACTTTAAGATTAAAAGTTGAACATTTCCCATCTCTTCTATATCAGAACGTCCCAAGAAAGAAGGGAAGCATCCCAGTTGTGTCTAAAGCACCCTTAATCAGACTCAATGAAACTCAAACTTATGAGACTCTATTGGCCAGCCCCCAATTCCTCTACTAAGGGTTCCCTCTGTCTAACTGACAGCTATAAGGAGGTTCTAAACAATTCTAAGCAGTTCTACACAATCTTTAACACTCCATATAAGGGACATGTATAGCCATAAATGTGATAATCATTTTATTTTTTATTTATTTATGATAGTCACACACACAGAGAGAGAGAGGCAGAGACACAGGCAGAGGGAGAAGCAGGCGCCATGCACCGCGAGCCCGACGTGGGATTCGATCCCGGGTCTCCAGGATCGCGCCCTGGGCCAAAGGCAGGCGCCAAACCGCTGCGCCACCCAGGGAATCCCGTGTGATAATCATTTTAAAAGGCGTTCTGAAACTCTCTAAATGAACAAATGTTAGGCGTATGATGATAATGATGGTGGTGATGATGACAATGGTTGTATAATTGTACTCCTTTATCCAAGTGGTAATTTCCTCAAAAAAGCAGTCCTGGTTTTTACTGACAGAATGTCCTGCAAATAAGAATGTTCATTGCAAGAAGCAAAAGCTTCCACGGATTGCAGTAGGTGGCTAGCTTTGTGATTGAACTAACATCATCACATCCTTGCCTTAATTTAACCCCGTTAAATAGAAGAAAACCATGTGAGATCTTTTAGTCGGGGGTAGGGCAGGGGGTGGTGGAAAAAGGCTCCCTGAATGCCCTTTTTAACTCCAGGAACTCAAACCCCTCCAGGTTTCAAGGGTCTCAAGAACCCAGCCATAGTTTGACATTAAGCAAAGTTTTGAATGATTTTGAGGGGAGGAAGGGAGAGGGGAGGGATATATTTTGGGGTCAGATAAATCAAAGCACATTTGGCCAGACACTGCCCCCCTTCATTTCCAAGCACATGTGAATTTCCAGGGAAATTGAATCCATGTGTTCCTGATTCATTTACATTTAACTCTTCAAAATGCTTTGTAAGCCCTCCAAGAAGCCTTCAGTGTATCAAGCCAGGATGTTGGGCTTTGTTAGCTCTACAGGCACCTAATATGCTGAATGAGTGAGACTAGGTTTTAAAGACAGAACGAAGGAAGGTCAAAAGGTTTGCAGATTTGACCCAACATATTCTTCTTAATTCCTGGTTCCCACCGACCCGCCTCTTTCAATGGGGACACAGAAAGAAGCATTCCCCTCTATGGCACCCATCGAGCCGAGAACTGCTGGCTGGGACACCCACTTTCACACAAACCTAAGCCTCTCCGATGGTCAGGCAAGAAGAGCTGACATTTGATAGGAGCCTTGGGCTTCCCAGTGTTAGTTTTCTTTTCCCGTGCTCTACTTGCTTCCTTTTCTGAAGTGGGAAGGCTGCGGCTGCCACCCCTGAATCCTTGATAAGAATTGACGAGGCCCAGGGGAGTGTGGGAAGAGTCTCTGACTTCAGCCGCTTGGCAGAAGTTCCGCAGAGACTTTCTGATCTTCCTCCACATGCTGAAAATCCCTAGAAGTCCTTTGACAGAGAGGAGGTTCAGAAGGGCAGTCTTCCTGTCCTCATTTCTATTGGAAAAAAAAATCATAAAAATAAAAGAAAAACAATGAGGGTAGCCACCAGATTACATCCTCAGAAAAAGCAGACATAATAAAAAAGGTTGCTTTCTTTGAGCCGGGTAGGAAACAGAGAGCAGTCACCTCCCCCTCCCCACACATCTGAAATGCAGTCATAAGTAGACACACCCTATCTTTAAATTGCACAAATGTTTTGGCAAGAGCCTATGCTTCCTTTTTTTTTATGTGATAATAGCTCAGATGCCTCGCTCACAAACAAGGCAAGTTTCTACAAAAGAAATTGCTAGAGCTCACGTGTTAGTATTGTGTGCAAGGTACCTCCATCTACCTTTCCTCTGGGTTGCTTCTCCATCTTCGGTATGTTCTGCTGTGTATGCAGAATCTGAGACTGTCTAGTCTCATTCCACCAAAATCTTTAATGGGTCAAACTCTGTTATAAGCTCTCAGAGCAATTTTACATCTGCTTGTGTGATTATGACAATAATGCCCAAGGTCCCTGCTAGCGTTTTGTCTTATTGTGGTAGGGCTTGGACCTGCCACCATGCAGATGCTCAAAAATATTTATTGAATGAATTTAGTGAGACCTCACAGTCTGCCAGCCAGGGTGCATTAAATTCTATTTGGTGGTCACAATAAATGTAGGAGGTATATGTTCTTAAGATGCCCATTTTTACAGATGAGTTAGTAAGAAATAGGATTAGGATCCAAGGGCAGGTTTGTCTTGTAAGACTCATTCCAGATAGGTTTAGTGACTATAAACTTCACTTTCAGTAAGTGAAATTCAATTTACACCATAGAAGGAAGTACCTAACTAAGATCCATGAAAGTCGCCTCACTAATTGGCAGAAAAATTCCTCTTGGTCCTCTTTGTCTAGCACATATTCCCTGAATTCTCCTCTGGAGCTTGCTCAAATTATTTACTTAATTTTTTGAGCGTACTAACATATATTAATTAATGCATATACTGATTAGGTGCATGCCCATAGTTTGCCTAAATTTTGATCTGAGATTCTAAACTCTGAAAGCTAGACATACACAAGGAATATAAAATTTGAGCTCTCATTGTTGGCCAGTTAGGTAAGGGCAGTGAAGCGATTCATAAGCAAATCTAGGACTTCAAGACACCCAAGAAATTTTGCAATCCTCAGTAAATATTCCAACTGGAAGCATTTCAATCTCAAGTTAACCAAATAATTTTTTTTTCTCTCTGTGTGTGTAAAAATGCTATTGCAAACTGGAAGGCACTGTGCAAATTCCAGTTACAGTTGTATAAGGAGGGAAAGGTCACACTGCTGGTGAAGTCGGCCATGTGACTTCTGCTTTCGTTTCTTTGGATCTATTCATTTCTTGGGGCTCTGGGCTTCCTAGAACACACCAGGATGGTTCTTTTCCTGAAGCCCATTAGGAGTACAGACAGAACCACCTTCAGGCAACACTTTAAAACTTGAGAGAAGAATTACAATCCCTAAAGAGATTTAAGAACACCATGACATGATCACCCTGACAAGATAAGTTTTGGAGCAGAGTATTAGATTTGAAAACATCTTTAAAGCTTTTCCAACAAAGATTTCTATCTCTCAGTAGAGACATTTCACAATCTAGGGCAAAAATATTAATGTTCTGAATGGCTCTATAGCAATGCTTCTCACATTTCCATGTGTTCCATGAATCTCCATAAGATCTTGTTAAAATCCAGAGTCCAGTACACAAGGTCCAAGCTGCAGCCCAAGTTCTGCATTTTATCAAACTTCCAATTCCTGGAGATGATATTGGCACATGGGCCACACTTTGACTAGCCAGGTTCTAGAGATTGGTGCACTACAGCCTTTAGACTTAAGAATTAGCAATCAGGCCTTGAATTTAGACTGTGCGGCTTGAAATTCCTTGTCTGTCACTTACTATGTGATCTTGGTCAAAGAATTGTACTTCTCTTTGTCTATTCCACATCTGAGAATAAAGAAAATATTAGTACTTACTTCATAGATCTTTGGGACCAATTACATAACATATTTTTTGCAACTATACAGTAGGCATCATATCTTACATATAAGTAGACATGTAATAATATTAGCTATTATTACGACTCTCAATTGTGTCCGCAGAGAATGTTGCTTCTTCATAGGATCTCTCCTCTTCAATATTCAAAGGAAAGATCTAGTTTCTCATCTAAAATATAAAAGTTGTGATAATTTTCTTCCCAAATAAAAATAGAACATAGAAAAGGATCTTTAAAGTTCCTGTGGGCAAATATCGTCAAGTGACGAGTTGTGTTTTGTAGACACTTTTATGATAGCTTTTGATGTCTGAGCATTCTCCAAAGTCTATTTGTACATTTGTAGCCACTGCTTTACAATCCATTTTCCTTATTCAATTCCGTATTAAAATGGAACTCATTGTGTTCAAAGCCTCACTGGAAATTCTCACCAAAGTGACATACAACTTGTAGTTTTGATCCCTTTATGATCTGCTAGCAGAAACCAATCACGCGAGCATGCTCTTACTTCACGGCACTCTATTTTGACTGGGTGTTCTCTTCTGTTACTCAAACAGTGGGAGAGGAGTAGCCTCCAATTTTACTGTTCTATTGGTTTGCTCCCAAATGAAAAACAGTCCTTTTCCCTATTTATCAATTTATTTCAAAGAGAGCGAGAGGCAGAACAGACATACTCCTAGTCCTCAGCATTAATATATTTTTTAAGTACTTGCTATGTCCCAGGCACTGTTTATTCCTCTAACATCTATTCACATATTAACCCATTTCATCCCCACCATCCCCTAAGAAAAGATTATTTTTACCGCCATTTCAAAGAAAGAAAAACTGAGTGCAGGGTTAAGTCATTTTGCCCAAAGCCTGGCAGCACGAATAGAAAAAACTACAACACAGAAAAAAAAATGGGATTCAATCCAGGCGGTCTAGATCCAAAGCTCTCATACTTAATCACTGCTAGATCAAGTTACTTCTCCCACAGCCAGGGCTGGGCCTAAGGTTTGCTGAGTGAGGCGCTTACCTCAGAAGCACAATTGAAGAGGGCACAAAAAAGTCAATAATTAAGATATATAATATTTTATTTTATCTTCTTTTATTTTAAGGGTTTTATCTATTTGAGAGAGAGAGAGAGAGTGAGCGAGAGATCGAGAGACTGCACAAAGAGTAGAGGGAGAAGCAGACTCCCCACTGAGCAAGGGGGATTCCATCCCAGGACCCTGAGATCATGACTTGAGCCAAAGGCAGACGCTTCAGCTACTGAGCCCCCCAGGCGCCCCAAGATAAATAATATCTTAATGTGATGATTTTAAAATAAAAAATAACTTTCAAAATCATGCTGAATAAACATTAATTTTTTAAGTAAGATAGTTCTGTGCTGATTCATATTGGAGACCTGAGGAAAGAGGGGAAATAAAAAGTATTTTTTTATTAATAAATTAACTTTTTATTGGTGTTCAATTTACCAACATACAGAATAACACACAGTGCTCATCCCGTCAAGTGTCCCCCTCAGTGCCCGTCACCCATTCACCCCCACCCCCCGCCCTCCTCCCCTCCCACCACCCCTAGTTCGTTTCCCAGAGTTAGGAGTCTTTATGTTCTGTTTCTCTTTCTGATAGGGAAATAAAAAATATTGATCCTCTCTTTAATCAAAATGTTGATACTTTCTTCATTATAGATTTCCTTGCGTGAAGTTTGATATTTTAAAACCTGTCACTAAAATATTATTTATTTCATTGATTGAGATGTTTCTGTGTCCCTTAAATTGCATATCTGAGGTGAAAGCCACACTCATCTCCCCCTAGTCCTGGCTCTGCCTGCCTCTTCTTGCTTGGTTTTAAACACTGCAGGTACAAGAGGGTCTTGAGGATGAAGTCCAGAGGTTGCTTACATTTTTTTCCTACTATAATAACAGCAACTGTGCTGGCCTCCCTCTTTTTTTAAAAGATTATTTATTTATTTATTCATGACAGACACAAAGAGAGAGGCAGAGACATCGAGGAGCCTGATGCAGGACTCAATCCCAGGACCCCAGGATCACAACCTGAGCCAAAGGCAAATGCTCAACCACTGAGCCACCCAGGTGCCCCAAGTCTCCCTGTTCTCCCTTCCTCTCTGTTTTTGATTTTCTTCTCTCACACTATTTTCTTCCCCTCTTCTCCTACTACCTTCCCCTCCCTGACTGGTCCTCTCTTCTCCTTCCCCTGCTTTTGAAGTCTCATGAATTTGTGCCTTACAGCTTCCAGCTCCGCATGGCCTCAACCTTACCATGTGGTAAAGAGACCCTTCCACAATTCAAGGCAATGTTTAGAATCACCCGGCTGCCTTAAAAGCAGGACCACCGTAGTTGTCTTTGTTTCAAGGGGTTTAAATTTTCTCTTCTGAGGATCTGAGGAAGGAGTTAACCTTCTATATAGTTTATACTTCTGAATTAGTATATATTTGATCATTTATCCATGTGACAAAGGAGAATTATCTGGGCAAACAGTGACCAGTCCAGATATGCTAAGGAGCCTGAGGCAACGCTGATCTGTGCTCACCTACAGTGACCAGTTTTGTGGGGAAGGGGGAGGGAGGCTTGAGTAAACCTGGGATTGAAATTAGTAATATATGCCTTTCAAATCTGTGATAGTTCTGAGTAAGTATCACCCTAAAAAATAGAAGGAACATGATTCATCTTTATGGGAACAAGTAGGTAAGAAGTTATATTTGATTGCACAGTATTTTGGGGTTCTTTAAAGAAAGAGTCCCTGACTCTTCTAAATGTTTTTCTCTTCTACCACCATGTAAACATGTCCAGGCCAGCCTGCTGGGGGTAAGAGGCCTTACAGAACCAACTAAGTCATCCCAGCTGAGCCACCCTCCCAGTCCCCATCTATTCCCAGATGACCTAGATAACCGGCTTCAAGCACATGGGTCAGCCCAGCCAAGTCCAGTGAGCAGAGCCCAGATGACTGATTTAAATCATTAACCAGATAAATGGTTGCTATCTTAAGCCATGAAATTTTGAAGTGCTTTGTTACTACACAGCATAAGCTAACTGGGTGATACAGAAATATATTCATGGAAGTCTTAGCAGTGTCCTATCATGCCAGAGGCAACGGAGATGTTTTCACAGCTGTGGGAAAACCACTAGCCACTGGCTAATCAAGAGCTGGCTCTGTTGTACCTTTCCTGCTGCATAGAGCAAGAGCTTTTTCTAATACACTTCTGGGATCTACTCTAATCATTGGCAACCTCCTTTTTGCAGTCCCTTCCATGTCTGTGACTTCCCTGAAACTGCTTAGTCTGATAATCAGATTCTCTTTTCAAGTTGCAAGATGTCCTGTGGGGAGTGGATCTATCATTTTGAGGGTTAACACTTCTTCTTCTTTTTTTTTTTTATTTTTTATTTTTATTTTTTTTTTTTTTTACAGCATCCCTAAGTAAAGCATCAACCACAATCCTTGGAAAACTATGCTTTTAGAAGCTCTGATCTATAGACTGGTGAAATGGAACTCCTCCCAGTTAGTTGAATTGGCGAGTTTAATACCTCACCCTTCTATTTCTTGCTGCTTTTTCAAATTGATTTTTCCTTACCACACCCCCACCCGCACCCCCACCACACAGTTCCCTTAAAACAAGAGGAGAGGTGAAAGATTTAATCTCAGGAAAAGAAAAGAGGAAAGACAAGTAGCATCTATTGAGTTGGTTATATGCTATATTTTCCCAATCTTATTTAAATCCTAAAATGCATGGAAAACACATGCTAAATGGACAAGTATTCTGATATATTTAACTGTATACATATTTATACTTAACTGAAACTATTTGGTGAGATTCTGTGAGGTAAGTAATATATTTTTTTTTCTATTTTAAAGATGAGGATGTTGAAGCATAAATAGATCAAGTAATTATATCATTGCAACAAGACAACTTCTTGAGGAAGAGAAGTTAAGAGATCCTTTTGGGGAGAAAATTGGCTCTGACAGGGAATTTGAACTTTAAGTTGGAAGGATATTTATATAACATGAAGGTGTTACAAAGTGAAGAAACCACTACCTTGAGTTGGTATGTTAAAGTTGTTAAAAGTTTTAAAATATTGTTTTAAGGGGAGATTAAGGAAGTTTATTTTGAATACAGAGAAGTGTAAAAGGGTAAAAAAAAAGGTACTGTTTCTTTTCCTTCTTTCTTATCCTTCTTCTTCTTCTTGAAACTATTATTATTAATTTTATAAATCTGAATCACATATATGTGTAATTTGCAAACTCCTATCCCACATCCCTATCTCTCACTCATAACAGATAAATGAACAATGGGTTTCACTTAACAATTACGTGTGCTTTCAAAAAAGTTATTATCTCACAACTTGGATTTTCCTTTTTTGGTCAGGTCCTTTGTTACAAGGGCAAAGACAATAAGTAATAAAAGAGATGAAGTACACCAGAGACATGGATAATCCACCAAAGACACCATTGGTCCCTGCCTAATCAAGAGCTGGCTCTGTGGTCCCCTCCTGCTGGAAAGAGTGAAGACTTTTTCTAATACACGCTGGAATCAGCTCTAATCATTGACATCCTCCTTTTTGCAGCTGGCTCCATCTGTGTGCCTCTCGTGAAACTGCTTACTCTCCCACTCATTCATATCCCAGCTCACAGTTCTCTAACATCCTTTCTGATGTTTGACTATGTGTTTTTGGTACACGCTCTATCCTGTTATTTATAAAAAGTGGCCAGTTTCTTGATGTCATTAAATCCTATTTCCTCTATTAAATCCTTCTCCTTTATCCCACACTGCCTTTGTGCTCATAACTACACTTCACATTTGTCATAGAAATGTTTTACTTAGAACTGGGTCTCATTTTGAAGAACAATTAGAAGGTTGCCATGACAGGCTTCTATCCTCTGACTCTCTCAACTTCCTGGCTCTCAGACTTTTTCATTTTTTTCCTTTTGAATTCAATATCATACTACTAAGTGCTTCCCCATATGAATCCCAGCAACACCACCTTTGTGACTGTTATCAATGTAGTGAGCCTCAATTTACTTATCCAAAAAGTGGGAATATAGCAATGAGTGTGCCTACCTCCCAGAGTTATGGTGGAGATCAAATACATTTGGGTGGTGTAGCCCAGTATCTGGGGCATACTAAACTCCCATAAACACTGATTGTCAGTCTTATTATCTTCATTCTAGGTTCATGAATAGGTCACTGTAGTTAATAATTCCCAAGCTTTTATCAGGACCCAGAAATTCTGACTGTTCAGCATCTGCTATCCGTATGCTCCTGTGTTACCTTCAAATTTTTCCTCTGCCCACATCTATGAAATGATTCATAATAAATGAGGCTTGTAATTATTGACATATTCATATAGATGTCCACAAGTCAAATATAGGACTTTTTTAGGGGGGAAGGGGTTTCCTTCACCATATGTTCAATTTTTCTTCCAAATGTTTGCATCCTGAGAGAAAGATGCTACCCTCAAGAGGTAGAGAAGACGTAGTATCTGCGATGTGGAAGAATGTCTGTGGCAGGCCAAGTGCAATTACAGCCTAGTTTATCTCAAACGGTGATTCCTAAAAGTATCCAGCCTGGCACTCTATTGGAAAGCCATCTTTCAGATGAGGTGGATTTAATAGCTGGCACTGAAAACATCAATATTACAGATGATGAGCTGGCTCTATGTATTATATAGTCTGTATATACCTTTGTATACAAAAGCAGGGGTGGGTAGAAGGAAAGTAGCAATGAACACACAGCTATGAGTGGAACTTGGCCAAAAATGGCAAAACAATAATATAGTCCTTATCTGGCCATATTTCAGACAAGACTCAAAGACCTGTTTTGCACAATAGATGGCAAAGAGCAACTTCCCCACACTCAGAAACATTTCCTTTATCCTCCTTGTAATAGCTGGGAGCTTAGGCTGTCTAATACAAGCAAAGCTGAAGCTCCCAGGTAACTCCAGTGGAAACTGAGGCTTAGTGAAGCTTAATAAATGGCTGATTATGATCCAATGGGTGTCAGGGATAGAATTAAGTCCAGATATCTTTGGAACCAGAATTACGGCCTTTGCAATTACAACACAAAGAAAAATCATAGGGGCAAGTTGTCTGGTGTGAAGATAGGAAGAATTGTTTGAGAGAATGGTCTGTAAGGAGCATGCTTATCCAATCAGCTCAGCAGCCTTGGTATTTCACAAAGATACATCTGATTGCTGGGCTGAAAATCAATCCATTTTCAGTAAATAAGATTACACAAAAAGATATTTTTTTCATGGATCCATCCTACCCCATGGTGTGAGGCAAAGGTGGAACATACTGTTTTCTGAGATCCTTTTTAAAAGTTGAAATATGGGTCAGGGTGCCTGGGTGACACAGTTGGTTGTGTCTGACTCTTGGTTTCGGCTCTAGTCATGATCTCAGGGTCGTGAGATTGAGCTTGGCATCAAGCCCCATGTCAGACTCCATGCTCAGTGTGGAGTCTGCTATGGGATTATCTTTCACTTCCCTCTGTCCCTGTTGGCTGTGCTCTCTCTCTCTCTAAAATAAATAAACAAATCTTTAAAATAAACAAAAAATAAAAGTTAAAATATGTGAAGAGGCTTTTGATTCAGAATAAATTCACTTAGCTTTCCTCATATATTTGATTTTATTCTACTTTTTACTATATGGTGCTTATTACATTTATTCCATAGAGATTGAAGTTTTATAGATATTTCCAAGGAATAATCTGACAAAATAATTCATCATACAATAGATCATTGTAAAATTGAGAATTATATAGCTAGTGCCAAAATAGGAGGAAAAAGTAGAGGCTACATCTGATTCTCAATTAGGTTCTTACTAGTAATAAAATCTGGTTGGTAATAACAATGAATATATGCTGATAATAGAGAAAGGAGTAAGAAGAGAAGGGGGCAAAGAAAGAGTAAGAAAAAAAGGCTGAAAGAGGAAGAAATGTGTAAAAGAAAAGCGAATTGTAGGTAAGTTTAGGTCAGTGTATTACAAAATTGTTGTGAACACTTCAAAAATATGAATGCACATTTGTACTCACATATACTCCTCAAATCAAAACTCTATCTGATTTCAGTGTCTATGCTCTTCAACATTTTGTTCTACTTTAAGAAAGAACGTAATCATCATTTGGTGGATAAGCCCCAATTTAGAGCAATTTGGGATCCTTGAAGAAAGATGCAGGGAGCTCTGTCATCCACACCTCTTTTATTCCTCTGCCTCTCCTGCTTCCCTCTTAGAAGAGGCCTTGTGATTACATTGGGCCCACACAGATGACCCAGGATAATCTCAAGACCCTTTGATTTATTGATGCAGTCTACTTTTCCATGGAAGGTAGGGTATTCATATATTAGAAGGTGGATGTCTTCGGGGTACCATTATTCTGCCTACCAGGCATGTCTTTCTGCTCTGTAAAATTTGTCCTCTTGATAATTAGTTAGCCACTCACTTGTTACTGATTCTCTTCCCAAGCTCTACATAAAAAGAAACATATGTTCTTTCATTAGCATAAGACATTAGCACAATGTGGAAGGAAAAAAGAAAGAAAGCAATAAAGAAATGGAGACAAGAAGGAAGAGCCGACTTTATATTTTCCCATGTTTGAAATAATGGGTGCTCAAAATTATTAGATATGATGCATTCAGTTATTC
Organism: Canis lupus familiaris; assembly: GCF_011100685.1. Taxonomy (NCBI): domain Eukaryota; kingdom Metazoa; phylum Chordata; class Mammalia; order Carnivora; family Canidae; genus Canis; species Canis lupus. The sequence continues at coordinate 20,419,069 of NC_049234.1, read as the reverse complement.
TGTAAATAATAAATTCTTATGATGAACAGAATAGTCTCCAAGGCATTGCTCACATCACCAAAAAGGGGCGGGATGGAGGAAGGGAAAAAAATATGATTGCTGTGCCTTTTATAAATTTATCATTCATTTGTATAGACAATGCAGGCATATGAAAACACTCCAGCATAGTGTAATGTGACACACCAGTCAGTGAATCAAAATAGTCTACAGTTTTTGGAGATGGGTGATAAGAGCTTGGTTGTAGAGTAATAGTCATAGGATTTAATTCAGTGATAGTTTCATGGAAGATTTGAATTGGATTTTTTATGCAGCAAATGAGCATGAAATGAGAAGTTACAGAGGTCATTTGCAATAAAAAAAAAAATCAGAGTGAAAACACATAACCAAGGAAGAATTGATGGAAAATTTTGGTAAACGTTGCAACTTTGTTGGGGAAGAGCACATGAGCTTTGAGGCATATAGAACATGTATCCAGTTGAGGAAGTGATGAGTTGAGTAAGGAAACAATAAGACTAAAGGAAACAAACTTGGTAGTGTATGAATGGCCATTGTGCATTCTCAGCAGACAAATGAAATAATATGATTTTTGATCCTAATCATCTATCTAGACTTCCCAATATCTGATGAAGATGCATGTAGACTATGTATTCTATAGGCAAAATGGCTATTTTTTAAGTTCTTTTAAAGGCAATTTAGTCAAAGTTAGTGAGTTAAGCAATCTTATTTCTCTTGAGACTGATAATGTTAACCAAGAAGAAAGGAAAACATCAGGAAAGAAAAGCCAATGGGGGTTTAAGTGAAGTATAGATCACTGGCACCTCCTGGTGGCTAAAGTGAAAATCCATCATCAATAGAAACGATCATTTCAACAATAGGCAATGTAAAAAAAAAAAAACAAGTGCATGTTTGATAAACAAACAAACAAACAACCCTCAGGCTACCGTGGAGGAATATATTGTTGCCGGGGGGATAAGTAGACTCAAAAAAGTCTGTAGTTTTAGATAATTCATAAATGACTGGGCTATTACTTAAGTAAGGTGGTGTGTTAGATTCTATGAAAAAAATAATTGGAATCAAGACTCATTTAGGGTCATAAAAACCAGCAGGAATACCTCAATTTTATAAGCAAGAAGGCTGAGGTTTATAGAGATGAAAGAAAATACCAAAAAATCATATAACTAGTAAAGTGAAGATCCAGGATTTAAACTCTAGTGTATCTGTTTCCAAAACCCTAGTCTTACCCAGTACACAACTATAACTCCATAATACAATAAGAAGGACAAAAAAAGTCCACACCGACTCACGTACTCTGTCTAGGTCCTGAAATTAAGAAAGAAAAGAGAAGTCTTCAAGCATTCAACGTTTTTTAAAGAATAGAACAAATTTTTTATAAAAATATAGTTTCTCAAAAGGTTTACAACAATCTTATTTCTTTGAGATCTCTCTCTATAAAAAGGTATTTATTGTAGTTGGTTTTGAAAGTAGAAGACCCCATTTACTTCTATAGAGGCACATGAAGCCAATTATCAGTGAAGTAACACTTATGGAGAACCCACTCTGGGCAAAAAATTGTGTAATGATATTCTAATGACATATTGTAGCCAATGTATGTACCTATTCTGGGAGTTTATCATCAAACAGAATGAGGGACCATAGGGAAGGTGCTGTAAAAACTTATGCCAGAAACATAACCACATGGACACACACACACACAGACACACACACACCTGTACAGGAAATACCAGCATGTAGTCACTAGCATCATGAGGCTATTGAGCCCTTATAACATGCAGTCCAAACTGAGATGTGCCAAAAGTATAAAAATAAGGGTTTTGAAGACTTACTGTGATAAAAAAGTAAAATATCTCATTAACAATTTTTATATTCAATACAAGCCAAAATGATAATAGTTTAGATATATTGAGTGAAATAAAATATATTATTAAAATTAATTTTATCCATTTCTTTTTACTTTTTCTTATTTTTTAGAGAGAGAGAATTGTGTGGGTGTGCAGGCATGAGCAAGAGTGGGGGAAAGGGGCAGAAGTAGAGAGAGAGAAAGAGAGAGAGAGAGAGAGAGAGAGAGAGAGAGACTCTTAAGCAGGCTTCACACCCAGCATGGAACCTGACAGGGGGCTCAATCGCATGACCCTGAAATCATGTCCTGAACCAAAATCAAGAGTTAGACTCAACTGACTGAGCCATTCAGGTGCCCCCCTTTTACCTTTTTATTGTGGGTAACAGAAAAATTAAAATTATATATATGAATTGAATTTGTAGGAAGACATTATAGTTCAGCCTGGCAGAACTGTTCTTGACATACTTACTAGAGACATTTTAGAGATTATTGCCTTGAGCGGCATGATAACAGGTGGATGGGATGTGTTTGGATGCGTCCCAGGTTTTTGTATATCTCCCCTAAACATAGTCCTCTCTAGCCACTGTCAAATTTCTGAATTCAAATTTCACTGAGCAAAAAAACTGTTGCAGATTATTTGTCTATAGGTCTGCATGTTTGGGTTGCTATTATTTATTTTTAGTAAAGCCCTCGTGTTACATTCAAAGGTCAGGATTCAAATGTCAACTCTGCATTCATATCCAATGACATCTCATTCTTCTGTGGCACTTCAATGCAAAAAGAAATATGCTGATACCTATTATTTAAGATCTAAGTCGTTACCAAAATATATTACAAAGCACCCTATAGTCCCTCACCTTGGTCTTAAGCTATGGAAAATCATGAGATTATAGTTCTTGACCTCAAGGAGCTGAAGAGACAAGACACAGACAAATACAGAAGGTGAAAATACACATTATCATACACTGTGAAAAATGAAAAATTCCCAGGGTGGTATGCGAGTTAAAGATTGATGAGATAGTTGATTCATAGGGCTTAACCATAAGGATTTGAATAGAAGAGTGGGGATTGGATGCAGGAAAACCTCAGTGAGTTCACTTCCTTTCCACTAAGTGTGGAAAGCAAAAGACTTACTTTCTTAGAGATTAATTTCCTTACCAGCTACTATGACCCAGTACAGTGTTTGACTGATGGTCAGTAGCTTTCTTGAGTGAACACATGAATATGTCTAGAAAATGGAGGTACTAACTCATATATATTAAAGGTTTTACAGGCATTAAATTCAATGACTTTCTAAATTTTAGATCACAATAAATATGCCAGCTCCTTGTTCAGTATTGAACACCTACTGAGTGTCAGGCACTATTCTAGGTGACATGTATTACTTGGGTTTTGAAGTAAAGGTGGAGCTTAGGCAGTGCGGAGAGAAAAGTGTTCCAGGCAAAGAGAAAGATGTATCCCTTTGTGGATACATCTTTTATCACTTTAATGTGTTAACTGGTCTCCTTGCTTCCAATCCTAACCCCCTTAGAAAAATTTGTGTACATCTTGTTTGTGCCTTGGGGCAGCCGTGCCATGGCCTCTTGGGCACTCCTGGTTGCAGCTGCAGCTGAGGTGGATATTTCTATGAGAGCTCAGACTTGCCTTGTGATGAAATCATTCCTCAAGCACATTCCTCCCTTCTCCATGCTTTCTGCCGGAGTGCCTTCTCTGATGCCACAAGAGTCCAGTGGGTGTGCCCACAGGCGCATCCAAAAATACAGGAGATTTAAGGACCCAGGGACATCTCCCAACCAGTGGAGAACTGGAATCAGTGGATAAATTCTTCTGCTTCCCATCCTTGGATGGCACAATTCAGGGTTATGCTGTTCACTTCTCAGAGGTTTGGGTAGAATCACACTCTTGTTACCTACAGCAGCAACCTCAATAATAATTCTCTCATTTTACTTTTTCTCTTTCCTAGTTCTTCTCCTACTCCTTTATTCCTGCTTTCTGGAATCACTGACCAAATAAACAACTTTTACCCAGCACTGTGTCTCAGGCACTCCATGGGGGGAACCCTAAGAGAACACTGCCAAGACATTGCAATTAGGATATGAAGTGTTGCCATGTTAAGGCACAATTCTAATCTCCCTTCAAGTCCCAAGTGAAATATCACCCCTCAATGAAGTGTTCATAGCCTGCAGCTTCCCAGACTTAATGGTTCCCCAGTATCTCTGTTGCCTTATAAGTGGTGAATTTGCAGATATGGAATCCTTAAATAATGAGAACCAACTGTGTATTTACAGTACATATATATATGTTCAAACCTAGAACATAAAGCAAGAGGATTTTAAACACAAAGGCTATCCATGTTCCTTTTCAGACATGTCCAACAAAGTCACTCTATTACCAGTTTCCATTAGAAATCTAAGCACTACAAAATTTTAGGAATTTTCGAAGGTTTTGTGGAAATATCCAGGAGGTTATATCGATGTACCACATCCGTACCACATAGTCTTTCATCAACTTGCATACTGTCCTTATTTCTTCTTCAGCTTCTTTTTAATTCTATTCCCTCTTATTTCAGAGAAGATAAAAATTTCTCTTTTTCTTGGAGACAGGATCTTTCTGATAAACTTGGTCCTGCTCAGGGTCTCCACGTTTCTGACTACTTAGGGGACCATGTGAACAATTCCTTCCCCACAAAATACAGTGATCTCTTCTTGACAGAAATCATTTCTCTTCTGCCTCATTAACGTTGTGTCATTTATTATAATGTTTAAAGCAGCTTTTCATCATGACGCTAACCCACTTATTCTCGGATTCTAGCATCCTACATTTCTGAGACTGGCTCATCTCAGGGTATGTATGCTGGTATCACAAGAGATTATATTTACAGATTTAGCAGCTACTGAGCATCCATAATGTTCAAAACTCTGTACTAGTTGTTGATGGGGTTGTAAAGCATGAATGTGGCACAAGCCTTGTCCTTGAGCTCATCATCTATTGGGAGAGATACATAAAATAAAGCAATTCTACTAACAAAGCTGATTTGGCCTAGGAGCATTGTTTCAGTAGTCACAAATATATATACAAATACAAATGAATATATTTGCATTTATATAAAATATAACCTCAATACAAGTATAAGGACTTTCTTTCCCTTGGGTTTATAACCTACAGTAGAATTTTCAGGTCAGAAGGTATATGAACATTTGACTTTATAAGATAATGCCAAATTGATTTTCCAAGTGGTTTCTGGTTGAATATATCAATTTATATACCTATAGCAATTTATCATTTAATTTTGAAATGCATTCTTCAAAATGTTAACTTTATTTTTGTTTTTTTACTTTCAAATATATTCTCCTCCTTATTCAAAATTTCTAGCTATGTCACAAAGAAATGTAAAACAGTTTATAATACTGCCTCTAGTAAATTCAGAAAGTAAATAACATTTTCCTATGCAATAGGAAAAATTATAATTATAATTAATTAAATTAAAATTATACTTAGAAATATGAGAACCTATAGAACCCAATATTCCATGGAAGAATGTCAGAAGTTCTTGAATTAAATGCAAAATGTGGGTTCATATGTGCATGGTTCTAGGAAAACACAACTTTCTTTAAATTCTCAAACATGTCTGTGTCCCAGAAAATGTTAAGAATCATGGCTAAAAGCAAAACAAACAATGACTGTACAGAATCCTGGAATAATGTATTTGAAAAAGAAAAAAACAGGTATAAACTTCCCAGAAATTATACCAGAGGAAGGCACATGATTTGTTATAGAGTTTTCATAGGACAAAAGCAAATATACCAGTCTTTATCTTAATAATTATTCTTCGCTCTGTCATTTAGAAATCACATGAGTTTTTTTATGGCTCTTACTGAAGTTGAACCTTGAAGGATAGTGCAAATTTTAAAAATTATCTGTTGATAATGCACCAAGTAAAGCCCCTGAGTCAGTAAAATGGAAAGTGATCTATAAAAAGAAGAGAGAAGCTGGAGTGAGCAAGACACAGAAATTATAAAATATTTCTAGCTAAGGAGCATGAGGCAAGAATTAATACACAGCACATGTGAGAGTTTTCTCACCCCGTGTTAGCAATAGGCAATTGGCAAAGGAGGGCCTCATCAATCGGGACTGCATGCTTCGCTAGGAAAAACAGTCACATTTGACCACCCTGGGAGAGGCTTATAAAACTCTTCCAAGCTAGTAAAGGAAAAGACCCAGACAATTAAAACAGGAAGTGCCAGCTGAGGAAAATCTCCACTGGTGTTCCCGAGTACACAGCCTCATAATGAACAGAAGAGTGGATGTTGCGAATCTCCCAAAAATCCTTCTTGGGAAGGGGTGAGCAGGTGGTCCTCATCAGGAGTGTTTGCTGCTTTGGGTTCATGAAAACCCATCAAGCCCCTGAGAGGCTACAGTCTCTTAAAATAAAAATAAAAGTAAGGCAAAGGGTTGGTTTTATGCCTTTGTCAACAGGATAGCGAGTATTTCCTCTGAGATTAAAATACATATATATTTTTTTTACCAGTGTCTCTGATTTCTGTGATATGTGGTTGTTAAAATTTCATGCAGGAGATTTTTCTCAAATGTTCATATCTCCTTACACATGTGTTTGAAGGAGGAGTCTCCCTTAAAATATTTGCTGTTATCAAGTCATAAATACAGAGAACAAACTGGTGGTTGCCAGAGGGGAAGTAGTTGAGGGAATGGGAGAAGTAGGTGAAGGGGATTATGAGGTACAAATTTCCAGTTATAAAATAAATAAGTCATCAGGACAAAACGTACAGCATAGGGTATACAGTCAAGAATTTTTTTATGATAAATTTATTTTTTATTGGTGTTCAATTTGCCAACATACAAAATAACACCCAGTGCTCATCCCGTCAAGTGTCCCCCTCAGTGCCCATCACCCAGTCACCCCCACCCGCCGCCCTCCTCCCCTTCCACCACCCCTAGTTCGTTTCCCAGAGTTAGGAGTCTTTATGTTCTGTCTCCCTTTCTGATATTTCCCACGCATTTCTTCTCCCTTCCCTTATATTCCCTTTCACTATTATTTATATTCCCCAAATGAATGAGAACATATAATGTTTGTCCTTCTCCGATTACAGTCAACAATTTTGTAATAACATTGTGCGGTGACAGATGGTAACTACTCATTGTGGTGAACACAGTGTAATGTATAGAATTGTTGAATCACTATCATATATATCTGAAATGAATATAATATTGTATGTCAACTATACTTCAATTAAATATATATATATATATATATTTCTGTTATTTCCTGGAATATTTTAGTAGAATGTAAATTAGGTAAAACTTTAAGAAATCTGATTGTGGAATATCTTAATTGCTGTGGAGAGTATAAATAAAAACAATATTTGAGAAGCTTTAGCACAATCTAAACAGTCTCCTTTTACAGAAAAAAAATTGTCTACCTGAGGAAAACAAATATGTCACTTCACATTGTGTGTCACCTCACATTGCTAACATACTTTGTTGCTTGGGTTTTAATCTATCTCTCTGGATCTTAGACCCTCAATCTTGTAATGAATTCTGTGGTCATTTTGATGAGTACTTTTGGGTATTACTGTGCACTCTGGTATGTGAACTCCCACTACTAGAGAAGAATGTTTCTGCACAAAAAGAGAGAAGGCATTAAATTTAATCAGGAAAGTAAGGTGAGAAACCACCCCCATGCTCCAGGCAGTCCTTATACTAGCTTCTTCAAGGACTCATCCCTAAAACCCACCAACAGTAAAAGTGGTTCTCCATTAGCTGTCAAGTGTTTATTTGAGATATCAAGAAAGAAGGGCTGAGGTAAAAATAACTCCTTATCAGAAGTCAGAAATAAATTTTAGTTCTGAGCTTTTCACAAATGGGAGGTGTAATCTTGGGTTTCTGTTGCCTCACCAGCAAAATGAAGGGGTTGGGTTTAGATGGAGTAGGTGTTTGAAAAAATCAGAGATGACACCTTTCTCCAACCTCAATCTAATTTATACTTACTTAAAAAAAAACGCACTGAGAGTCAACTTTCAGTCTACCAAGAGACACAGACCAAATGCTATCCTTTTGTCCTTTATTTTCTACTAAAAACATAGTATAGAAAATTCTATGATTACTGAATCCCTCTACAGTTGTATTTCTGATATTAAGTCATTTTAAAGATATGATTCAAAAAGAATCCCCAGCGTCTTTTGTTTTTGTTTTTTTGGGTGTTTTGTTTTGTTTTGTTTTGTTTTGTTTTTTGAGGGTCAAACAAAGAAGGTTCACTCATAGTCAAATTTGGTCGACATAACATAATCATTTGTTCACTGGGGAGATGGGATAGGGAATTTGATTGTATTCAAAATGATTGATAATATGATATCCAATTACATCTTTTTTCCTCCCAGAGACTGGCTTCTTTTACTCTCTAAACACAGATATTTCAGAGAAACAAGTATGCCAGAATTCTTATGACATAGAGCAAACATAAAGATTGCAGAACGCAGAACATAGCATGTTTTTTTATTCCCCTTTCTCCTTTATAATTTATATAAATTATCTTGGGAAGCATATGTTCCAAACTTTTGATGCACTATACTCTTTAGTGACATTTTAAAAGATTGTTAAGACAAATGACCAAAAGCCTGGGCCAGCAGAAAGAATATTCCTAGAGCTCTGGCCCACTGGAATATATTTATTAGATGAACTTAAAAGACTCTCTGGTTCCATGCATTCAAAATTTCGAACTAGAAAAGAAGAATATACAATTTTTAAAAAATAATTTGGTACATAAATTGTAGTAAGAAGATTTGCCACCTGTTACTAATCAGTGCTACAACCACCTCTAATTTGAGTTACCATATCAATTTACCAATTTTCATTAGATTCAAGCCAAGAGTATGGTGAAAAAGAGGTTCTATAGTATGTATTAGACCATTATCTCATGGTAGAAAATGATTTCTTAAAATCATAAAGGAAAGATTGACAACGTAAGATACATTGAACTTAAAATCTTTTGTTCATCAAGGCAGCATGGAAAAGGTGCCAAAATGAATGGCAAAGCAAGGAAATCCAAAAACCTGCTCCTGTATAAAAGCAATGAGAACACAGACAAAAATGTTCAAAACCAACTTTTTTAGAACTCTGGAAATTAACCAACGATGTCCAAATATTTGAGGAGCACTTCTTCAAGAAAAATGTCTGTCTCTTGGTATGGTAAGAATAGCAAGCCCAGTGGCATCTTAACTTGCTCTATTCTAATACTCATTCTTCAGTTCCAAAGAAGTCTTAAAAAGCAGTAGACAGCAGCTTAGCAGTCACTAGAATGGGAAGAACAGATTTGAACCTCCCCAACAGCAGCATTCTCAGGGAACTGTTGTTATTTGACCCGTTTGATAGTTCCTTGGAAGCCCCTTTGAATACAAAGAACTTTTTCTTCACTTAGATCTCACTCAGTGCAAGCAGCCTCTTCCCTGGAGGTGTTTGTCAAATTGTTTAGCATTGTAGCTGTGTGCATGCCCTGTGCTCATATCCAGAACAGACTCAGGAAAGCTCTGACTCTCACTTCTGATAGGCTCTACAAACACAAGAAGTAAAGGCTAAGTCAGAGGGATAGACTGCCTGCCTCAGAATTGAAGACAAGCCCCCCTACATGCACACCGAGCTTCTTGGTAAAGATTGGGACATTTACTCCTTCTAGGCATTTAAAGACATCTTTGTCCAGTCATTAGCTGACTGCTAAGCTAATTAAGCAGAGACTCCATTGTCCACTTATGACAAAGAATAAAGACTTTGCAATATTAGAAAAATCACTAAACAAACGATAACAGCAGCAGTAAATAGGAATGACAACAAGCTCCAGGGAGGAGTAGACTTATTTCTAGAATTACAGTATTATACTACTTAAAATGTCCAGTTTTCAACAAAAATCATAAGACATACAAAGGACAAAAAGTATGTCCTATACACAGTAGAAACTGTTACTGAGGAAGCCCAGACATTGGATGTACTAGACAAAGATTTTTAAATCTGCTATTTTAAATATGCTTAAAGAACTTAAGAAAACCATGTCTAAAGAAATAAAAGAACAAATGGAAAGGATGTCTCACCAAATAGGGAATATTAATAATTGATTTAATTATAGAAAAAAGAAATTATGGAGTTGAAAAATACAATAAGCATAATGAAAAATTCACTAGAGGGGTTCAACAGCTTATTTGAACCAACAGAATAAAGAATCAGAGAAATGAAATATTAGTCATTTGAGATCATCCAGTTTGAGGAACAGACAGATAAAGGAGCTATGGAACACCATTGAGCATGCCAATAGATGCATATGTGACTCCCAGAAGGAGATGAGAAAAATTAATAGGCAGAATGAATATTTGAATAATGGTTAATATTTCCCAAACTTGAGGAAAAACATGAACCTACCCAAAAAGCTCATCGAACTTCAAATAGGGCTCAAAGAGATCCAAACCTAGACATATCATACATAATCAAATGGTAAAAAAACAAAACCAGAGAGAGAATCTTTAAAACAGCAAGAGGAAAGCAACTCATACAACTGATCCTCAGTAAGATGGGCGCCCCTCTCCTACAGCTGCAAGAGGTTGGATTCTGAAAGAAATGACACAAGCTTGAAAGGGAAGCCTGAGCTCCAAGAAAGAACACAGCTCAGCCAACACATTGATTTCTGTCCTGTGAGGCCCTGAGCAGAGGACACAGCTAACCCCTGCCCAGATTCTTGACTCATGGAAACTGTAAGACAATTACTATATTATTTTAAGCTTCTATGTTTGCAGTAATTTGTTACCAGCACTAGAAAATGAATATAGTGTAGAAATTTGAGGTAGAAGAGGGCAAGAGTTATGTTGGGAAGGAATGCCTAGGGAGGATGGATTGGCTTCTAGACTATTGATTGACACTATTATTTGACTTTGGTGATTTCTACATTGGTGTTCCTTTTATAACTATGTGTTAAATAAATTTTCTGTAATTAATCTAAGTAGGCATCCTTAATTAAAAAATAATTTAAAAAAAGATTTTATGTATTTATTCATAAAAGACACACAGAGAGAAGCAGAGACATAGGCAGAGAGAGAAGTAGGCTCCTTGCGAGGTCATCCTTAATTAAAAAAAATTTAAGTATTTTTAAAATGCATTAAGTCAAAGCTATGATAATCAGTCAACAATTTTCAGTCAACTAATCAGAAAGAATAAGCTTGCTAAACTAAGTAGAAATCAGTAATAGGTTTGATACATCATCCAGAAGAAATTTAAGAATATATACACCCAATCATCATCCACACAAAAAAGGATACTGGTAAAAACAAAGTTCCAAAAAAGAGAAAAGAAATAGAAATGTGACAATTAAGGTGAATGCAACAGTAAAGACAATCCCCTTTCAGGAAATGGCAGAGATTTTCAGATGTTGGTTCTTTTTCAAGACTAACATTGCATCACATCATACCATTCATTTAGAAGAATGTACTTTTTGAAATGCATGTTGGAGCAGATTTTTATCTCAGGAACAAAAGAAGATTCTAGCCCAATGTCATGAAAAGACAGCATGTTAAATCTAGAGTAGTTGAGCCACCAAAATGAAATTGAATAGCAGGTGTATACTTCCCCGTTTCTATGTGTCTACCTATGTTTGGGTCCCCTCTGTCCCCCTCTCCCCTTGCACCTCATCACTAGAATTCGAGGTCCCTCTCCCACTCCATACCACCACTTCAAAATAGCACCTCAGTATAGTTGGCAACTTGGTATCCAAGTTTGGGTCAGTCGAACAAACATACTCTGTGTCAGGCACTGTGCTAGAAGTGTGTTCAAACATGAAACTGATATCCATTCCCTGAAGTGCTGCTGTTCCAGAGGAGAAGAGAGGCAAAGTGACAGATTATTTCAATATTTATATGAGCGGTTGGAGAGATATAGTGACTTACTAACTCACAGCTGTTTTAATTATTAATATTTGAACATGAAGGATTTTAGAATGAAATGTTTACTGACACCTATTCATGCACCAGGGTGTTTTTCTGATATTGTATGATTCAAGTTCCAAGGCATCTAAAATAGGGAGCTTATCCTTAGAGTCTCATACTTGTCTTTTCAGTGATTTTTGCTTCCCTCAGATAATGTTCCTGCTCATGAATTGCCTACACTTAACAAAGAATCCTGTTAAAATGTTGTTAGAAATTTAGGATGTAAGGAGTCACCTCTAGCTAAGGATTTATGCATATGAACAGGAAATGGCTAAAGCCTAAAAGCTGTTTGAGGAAATAAAATCTCATTATAGCAATAGTTTAATACAGATGAACTCGATAGTTCAACAAATTGTTACACAGGAACTGCTACTTGTCTGGCACTATTCTAGGGTCTAAATATCCCATCTAAGTAGGATATAGCACTGGCTCTTACAAATGGGTTACTAATGGGTACCTGGGTGTTAGGATAAAAGTGAATACAAAGTGCTATAAGAGCTCAGAATGAGGGCCCTTGAGCTCAGCTTGTGAATGGAAGAAAGGAATGGAAAGCAGGAAGCATAGAGGCAAAAGGCAATAAAGACAGAAATATTAGTTAGAAAAATCACTAGACTAATAATCTATAAGAGCTATGAAGTTTAAGAGCTATAAGCTCTTAGTTAGATATTAGTTAGAATCACTAGATATTAGTTAATCACTAAATATAAGTTAGAAAATCACTAGGCTAATATTCTATAAGCTCTATAAGAGCTGTAAGCTCTAAGAGCTCAGAAAGAGAGCCCTTGAGCTCAGCTTGTGAATGGAAGAAAGGAATGGAAAGCAGGAAACATAGAAGCAAAAGACCATGAAGACAGAAATATTAGTTAGAAAATCACTAGACTAATAACCTGTACATGAATGAAGCTTCATTGAAGTGTAGCTAGGGTCTCAAGTGGAACCAGCCTCTTCTACTATGGAGCATTCACACCTCTCATGTTTATCTCCCCAGCAGGTAGAGATAGAGGGAAAAGACCTTAACTCCATTTAACTAAACAAAGTTCTTCTCACCTCATTCATTCACACATTCCTCATGTAGTGAGAACAAACTTTATGCCAGGTGCTTTCCAGATACAGAGCTTTTGAATCTTGCCATACCAAGGTATCTTTTTCCTAGGTAATCAATGTCAATTTCAATTTATTTCTCTTATTTGAATTACTAGCAATTTAAAACTTGCAGCTTTGGGAATTCCAAATGTTGTTTAGCTGTCACATGAGGTCACTCTCACCCTTGCAACTTAAATAAAAAATAGGTTTCATCTCCTAAGCCCAGCGTCCTTCCTTGGATCTATCTGACCTTAGGTTTGTTATCCCATTGATCTCTTCCTCTCTCTTTTCTTCTCACTTTCCAAGGACATTTTTCTTTCCCAATCTATCCAGAAGCAATTCAGATATTGACTGTAGCCCATTTGAATGATTTCTCCATAACATCTTTCAGATAAGAGGGTGGCAGACTTTGCTACTATTTTGATCAATAGGGCAGGGTTATATCACAAAACCAAAAATGTGAAACACTAGACTGTTTTGATTATTCTTTGGAAAGTAGTAATGTATTCCAAATTTAGTGGCTTAAGGGAAACTTTTTTTTTTTTTTTCAGTTATGCTCTTTTAGGCCAGGAATGGAGAAAGGACTAAACTGAGCAGTTTAATTTCTGATCAACATCAACATGGAGTCTTTGGCAGCTGGAGATGGAAGATTTTCTTCCAAGGTGGCTGTTTCATGCAGATATCTGGCTCCTTGAGGCTCCTTGGCCTTTCTACCTATTAGGAGTCACATTCCTCAAGGCCTTTGAGCTTCCCATAGCAAAGTGACCTTCAGGGTAGTTGTACTTCTTACATAATGGATGTGTTCTGTGGGAAATCTAAACTTAATATACCTTCCTGAATGATGTCTAGGGAATTGACGATTCACAGGTACTATGTAGGTTTTTGAGGGGCAACCATAGGAGGTACTGACAAAGAATTATGAACACAACAGTGAAGTAAGCCTGATAAAGAATTAAGAAAAACGGAATATCAGAATGGGCTCAAGGTAACTAGTGATGCAAATTGAGTTATCTGCTGGCTGTTTACTTAAAGTAGGATGATATGTAGCAACTGTAACTCTGATTCCATATAAATAGAACTGAAAATCCACTACAGTTTTGCAACTACTTTGCTGGCTACCTGCTTCCATTTGGGGTATATATTTTGTTCAATTATAAAATCAGTTAATTCTGTATTTATGAACTGGCATATCCTTTTAGTCCTGATTTCTGTACCAACCCCCCCCCCCCTTAATACTTCTAAGAGACAGAAGATAGACACTGCTCGGCCACATAGGGGCTATTCAGGAATTGGCACTTCAGTCACAGGATGGACACATCACTTTGATGAAGAGCAAATAGGGAAGAGATATTATTCTAGCCATCTCAGGAAAAATCAAGCTCCTGCAGAACCATCCATTCTTACCAGAGTTGCTAGTTACTCTTGCCTCTGAAGTTTCTCATTGATTGATATTTCTGGAGAAGGTGTCACCTTTGCTGTCCCCTCCCCTCTCTTTCCTTTCTCCTTTTTCCTTCTCCATCTCCTTCAATCTCAAAATTATCATAGCTTCTTGGACAGGTATGGTTTATTGGCTGATTAATCTCTATCACTGAATCATCTCTGCCACTCCCAGAGGCCTTATCTTTATAAACACTTCCATATACTGCATTTTTTTTTTTAATGAGAGAGAGCAAGAAGAGCAAGAGAGAGAAAAAGTGGGCAGAGGGAGAGAGAGAATCTTAAGCAGACTCCATGCTGAGTGTGGAGCCAGATGTGGGGCTTGATCTCACAACTCTGAGGTCATGACCTAAGCCAAAACCAAGACCCCATGCTTAACCAACTGAGCCACCCCAGTGCCCCCATTACACTGCAGTCTTTTTTTCTTCTCTAATATTTAATTAATCTATTTACTTGAGAGAGAGAGAGAGAGAGCGCGCATGAGTAGGGGGAGGGGCAGAGGGAGAAGGAGAACCAGATGGCTCACTGAGCAGGGACCTTAATATGGGGCTCAATCCCAGGATCCTAAGATCATGACCCAAGTCAAAGGCAGATGCTTAATTGACTGAGTCAACCAATCACTCCTATACTGCATTCTTAAAGACAATTGTCTTTCTGAAAGGAATTCTGTGCTGGATACTAAAATAATAATTTGCACTCCCACATCATTTGAATCTCTTAAAGTACCCCACAAAAACAAAATTCAAAGTTTGCTTTTTTGTCTTTTGTAACTACTTTTCAATTAATAAGTAGTATTTATTAATATTATTTACTGTATTCTAAGGAAAACTATATTTGATTCTTGAGAATGCAAAACCAATTCTGAATTGTCTTTGTTCCTTTTTTTCTCATTTATCCCCAAGCCTATTTTACTCTGTTTCTTCATGTATAGGTAGAAGCCAAATCCCAGAGGGAAAACAGGCAGACTTGAAGTTTGTATATTTGGGGCAAAGCTGTTTGTTATCAGCTTCTGCTGCTTTCAATCTATAAAGCAGTTAAGAATGGGGCAATTATGCATAGTAAGTTTTCCTTTCAAAGCTAAAACACAAAAGAAGCCCTTGTCAAGAATTATTAATGTCTTAAGTAAAGTTCATCATAGCCAAAGCCATTCAAAGGAATAAATCTACCCCAAATAGCGAAGTGTGTGTGTGTGTACTTGTGTAGAAGTAGTGGGGGAGGTGAGGGGGAGAAGAAGGTGAAGGACTCATTTTCTTACAAGGTAGAGAAAAAAATGGATATTTCATTGGATGAAAGAAAACACAACCCCAATAATAAATAAATCCTCTTTTAAGAAAATAAGCTTAAGTAAAAAGGGAAACAGGAGGTCAAACTGGAAATCCAAGTTTAATTCGGAGAAGAACGCCATGGAATGTTACAGAAAGAGCACTGGGCTTGGATCAGAGCTTGGAGTTTAAGGTAGGAAGGCAGAGCATAGGAAGGCTCTCCAACCAGGACCACTATTCTTCAAAAGTGGTACAAATACACAATTTGTTGGTTACCTGAAAATAAGTTTATACAACGAAAGTATTTTCAAATTAATTTATATATTATCTGGTGTTAAATCTTTCTTTTTGTTTTGGCACAGAGAATACATATCTGTTAAATGCAAACATTCAAAATGTTGTAGCACAGTTTTCTAACACTTATTCAGCTTTATCTCTTTCAGTTTTTAATGAGGTGGTGCCTAAAACCATCAAAAGGAAGTTAGATCACTTCAGAGAACTGAGATACCTTGCTGCCACTTATTGGCTGTGTAAATTTGGGAAACATACTTAGTTGTTCTGCAGCCCAGTTTCATCACAAGGCAAGGAGAATTATCATACCTGTTTTACCTACATGGGTTGTCGTGAGGTCTTATATGTAAATCTCAAAGAACATCAGAGAGGTCTTGTTTTTCACACTGCTATGAAATGTAATTGTTACAGAGAGCTACAGTCAGTGTTTAAGGGTAATTTTTCAGTCATCCAATTGTTTGTTCAGGAAATTCTGAAGCCAGAAGGTAGATCTGAGTTTTCTATCATTGTCAGAGAGGCTCACATTTCATAGACTCTTGGCCTCAAAGTCATCACCAGATTCAATGCTGATCATGGCTCTCTAGAGACTTCTTTCCAACAGACCTTTCAAAGAAGTTTTGCTGGAAATTTAATTTCTACCTAATAGTCTTGTTTCCCACATGACATTGAAATAAAATTAAAGATACAGTCTACTTAAGGGAAAAAGCATCCTTGGACTTAAAACACACACACACACACACGTCTGCAAGCATATACACACCTACACAGAGACACAGAGACACCTAAAATCTGTAAGAATAATCAAGAGATACAACAAGATCTATTAACTGATAGATCATTCTAAACATAAAAGAGGATATTTCAAGACCTGGTTCCCCAGGAAGTAGATTCTTATGGACAGGTTTATTTGCAAGAGTATTTTGGGTGCTCTTGGGATTAACACCTGTAGAGAAATGAAGGAATTAGGATTGGGCAGAGGAAAGAGTTAAATTGGGATGGACTTGAAGCAAAAGCCTTAACAGATCCTACAGGGGGCTCTGGAGTTGACTGACAACTTCAGAGTTGTCTCCAAATAGGGAAAGGGGGCAGGCCTTATATATCCTTATATCGACTGGTTCCAGGTTGTCCCAGTGAAGAGGGGTGATGGGGTGGCCTTGAGCAAGATGACTTTCCTTAGTTGAGGACAAGTCCCAGAGAGGGACTCAGCTTAGCACTATCAGTTGTAAACACTCCCCAGATCCCTGGAGTTTAGTTCTTCAGTCTTGGACTAAAATCTGAGTGAACACCACACAGTCCACTCTGGTCTGTGCCTCATGCCATTCATTTCCACATACATCATATAATCAGTTACGGTAGCATTCACATTGCTCCTGGACGAAGCTTACAAATAGATGGTTAATGGGATAAACTATAGTCACCACCAAGGGAAAAAACTAGTGTTGAAGCCATGCCTAATATTTATTATACCCCTGTTTCCCCCTGTCCTAGTCAAGGTTCCCTTCACTCCCAGCTGACACCTCTGTTAGCCTCAAAGGCTTACTGGTAGAAGGACCCAGACTCTCATTCCTGAGGGACTACCATGTTCTTTTCAAGCTTTAGTCACTGAACTTTTTCATTTACTATCAAAACTGGGCAAAGGAAAACCAAGAGGTACCCGTGATCACCTGAGTCCCAACTGTATTATTTGCTGCTCATGTAAGGACCTCTCCACCTCCTCTTGATAATCAGAATCACTTGACGGGCTGGTGACTCCCTTCCTTGCTTGTATGTATGCTGTTCCTGTAGCATAAGAAGCTTAAAGTGACTGAAACAATTGTCAAAGCTTGAGTTTTAATGCAATTCTTACTGCGTTCCCTGGCAATTCTTACTTTCTCCCTCTGGTAACCAAGACCCAGAGTTGTAGTAATAAGGAATACAAATTCTCTAAGTGGGTCACTTGAATTTGAAAGTACTCCTACTTTCACTACTTGGTTCTAGGACCTATGTGTTCTATGTTTGGGGGACAGAACCATACATAGTTCTTGCCCTGAGGTATATACAGCATTTCCCAAAGAGTCTTCTTCAAACTGGTGCCTCTGCTATTTGTTCAACAGGCTGTACCACTACTAAAATGGTTGACAGCTCCTGGGGGAGGTGATATGTAGCAAGACCAATGAAAACCATGAGGATAAGCTAATACTAAATCTACCCCACTGTGGGATAGGTCACTTGATTTAATGTTATCTTATAAAGAAACACCTGTCAATGGGTAAAATATTCTATAAGTTCTCTAACTATCGTGCTGGCTGAGCCTTATGGCAGAAAATGTAAACTGATATCCCAAAGAGTGTGGATTTCAATTAATATAACTATCAGCATCTCCTAGGGTGGAAGGGACCCTCTATAATCAGTTTGCCACCAAGGGGCTGGTTGGTCTCTTCATGGATTATGTCATATTTGAGGTTTAGCATTGCTCTCTGTTGTCAGCAGACTGAAATTTGGTAAAGGCAGAAGCTAGATCAGCCATGGTGAATGGAAAACCATGCAGTTTGGCAATGCACAGCCTCCACCCCTGCCATCAAGCATAACCTGTTTGCATGCCCAATGTGCCAGTTTCAGAGTAGTCAACACCAATTGGCTATCACTTAGTCTACTTGATTGTTTAGTGTCTCTTATATGGTAGATCTTCTCTCATGGGTATTGGTAAGCAGTAGAAAGTCCATCACACTTCATGCCCAATCCAGGTTTGGGTTATCCAAATGTATTTTCCATAGAACTCCTTGTCTCCAGGGGCACCTGGGTGGCTCAGTGATTAAGTGTCTGC
The DNA here is from genome assembly GCF_011100685.1 of Canis lupus familiaris. Classification (NCBI taxonomy): domain Eukaryota; kingdom Metazoa; phylum Chordata; class Mammalia; order Carnivora; family Canidae; genus Canis; species Canis lupus. The sequence goes on along the minus strand of NC_049234.1, from coordinate 20,400,361 downwards.
TTTTGGCTCAGATTGTGATCCCAGGATCCTAGGATCTGCTTATGTCTCTGTCTCTCTCTCTGTGTGTCACTCATGAATAAAGAAATAAATAATTTTTTAAAGAACTCCTTGTCCCCAATCTTCTAACTCTTTCTTTTTCCAGATCCCTGACTAACCAACCAAGCCATTTTCCACTCCCCATGTGTCTGTATATAACTTCAGACCACTTCTTTTTTCACATAAAGTAGATGGCCAGGTATACTGTCCAAAGTTTTGGTCATTGGGATGATTTTCCCTGGCAATGTCTTTCAGTGCCAGCTCTAAATGGGCTATAGTGCATTTCAGTCCAATTTCAGTTTATACCTATATACTAAACTGGCTCACCCATGATTAAGCTTGATTTATCCCCTCCTCTGTCAGTTGGTCATAAGGGAGTCCCTCACATGACCATACTCTGAGCTAAAGGAGAGGGCTGGTACCAGAATGGTGAATAACACGAAGATCTGAGTCTGGGTCACCTGCTAGTGAACTCTGCCTGTGACTTCTGGTCCTTTTCTTGTCTGATCCCAACTGTACCACTTCCTTCTTACTATGGATTACTGCTGGCCTTGGCCAACTTTATGATGTGGTGAGTTTGCCTGAACTCTGCTCATGATGGAATTTCTAATTGCATGGTCACTTGCTGTTCCATGGTCAGGCATTATCTTTACCAAGTAATAGCACAATGGGAGGTGTTCTTCAGAAAGTTAATAATAATTCTTTGGCATATATTGCATGGTCTCATTACCTAACTAGATAAGTAGTAACTACCTAACTACCATCCTTTTAGGATGAAGGGTTATCTGATATCTAGGGTATGTTTCTCAGCCTTTAGGACCACTATAAACACTCCTGAACAAACCAAAAACAAAACAAAAAGATGAACTTAATATTTTGTTGACACATATATATTCTTGACTTCACTAAGGTGGAGGGATAAACCTCAGGGACACTCATGGTGTTGCTAACACTCGTCAAGGCTTACAGGACTATGGGCTGACAGAAACAGAGAAGCTTTTATAGGTTTCAATGGTACTTTTCTTCTAACAATTCTGATCATCTAAAATGAAATGTTTACAAAGTATTATCAGTGTCCTTGATGAGTCTTTCATATCCTAAAACTAAAGATAGTGTTTATTTCCACGAAGCTTTTAAACTTGAAGCAAATACAAATGCCCAAATCAATCAAGTAATTCTGCTCAACATGAGAAAAGGTGAACAATGAAAATCAGGTCAAAATGAGAACTTGTTTACCAAAGGTACAGACTATCTAAAAAAATATAATGGCGGAAGCCTAAATGAGTACTTGGAGGAAAAGTAGGGCATTATTTAAACAGGAATTACATGTGATATTGTATTATAGAACCCAAGACGGAGGAGCAAAACTTTTAAGGAGAAGGGATTTTCCTGTTCTTAAAGAAACATGTATGTTATTAGAGAAGTCTGAGCCCTGCAGACTTTAGTTCTCTGTAGCAGAAAGGCTCCGCAAAAGATGAAATCATCTGTATTATATTATGAGCAGTCAGGCCAGTTGAAAAGGGACATTGAGTTTGCAATGTGGTAGATATTAGCAAACACTTAAGAGAAACCACAAAAAACCTCGTGCATTGGCCTGAAGTAAGCCTTCAACATCTGCTCAGACCCTTCAGAATCTACACTGCTGAGAACATAAGTCAGTTTGTTGGTCATTCCTCTGAACTTGAAGCCAGATGAGCAAATCCAAGCCATTTTATGGTACAATCATTCAAATCATTCCAGTATGTTACAAGATTTTTTGCCTTTGCCTTGAGCTTCAAAAAGAATTAGGCGGCATTTGTAACACTTCACACATTCCAAGGAAACTATTGGATCCAATTGTGAAAGTTTTCAAGTTCTGATGAATTTTTAATATATAATTTATGTTGAGTATCCAATTTAAAATGATACTATGCTATAGAGTCATGGTGCTAAAGTACAGCAAGGCAGTAATTGCTATTTTTATAATTTTATCACATTTATGCTTATTATTTATTATTATTATTTAGTAAATACTTATTTAAAACTGATGATGATGCTTTCACAGTTTCATCATAGGCTTCATAAAAAATTCATTGATCAAGTTTAAAATTTAGAAAAAGGCACATAGAAACAACCACATAAAAAGAGAAATTCAGTTACATCAAAATTTTCAATAAATGCTCTTAAAATATATATATATATTTTAGTTCATGAAGCTTAACAACAATGGGGAAGATATTTGAGTTATTCTACTGAAGCCACATAACATTTTCTTGCCATCCATAAAATGACTCAGATGACATAATCTATACTTGGGAATCCTTATGGGTATAACAACACAGGGAGAGCCGGAAGCAAAGAGCATCCTTTCACTGCAAAATTCATCTCCTCCTCAGGAGCAAGCTACTTTATTTCATGTGTACCCAACAGCCTCAGTGTTTCCCAGGGAGATTGGGGTTTCCCTGGTGCTTCACCTATGAGACTGTTCCTGTCTGAGAAGGAGTGGGAGAGAGAGAGAGGATGGGGCAAAGGACTTGGCAGAAATTTTAAGTTGACTCCCAAAATGCCCTTTTATATGTTTCTTGAAATGCTGAGACATAGATTCTAATTCTTCTCCTCTTAGAGTTAGGATAAAAGCAACAGCAATATGTGGACCTGTCCTATGTGCCAGGAAGTGTGCTCAATCCCTTATTTGCCTTATCTTTTTTTAAGACACACAACAACCTCATGGAAGCTCAGCTGCTGTTATTATCCCTCTGTCTTTTTTGGGAAACTGAGAATTACCAAAATCAAGTAATGATCTTGAGCTTGTACCCCAAGGTATCTGTAAGATCCAAAGGTCAAAGTCTAGTCAATTCTAACTATTCTTTTTTTTTTTTTTTTTTTTTAAGATTTTATTTACTTATTCACAAGAGACTCACAGAGAGAGGCAGAGACACAGGCAGAGGGAGAAGCAGGCTCACTGCAGGGAGCTCAATGCACGACTCCATCCCAGGACCCCGGGATCACACCCTGAACCAAAGGCAGATGCTCAACCACTGAGCCACCCAGGTGTCCCAATTCTAACTGTTCTTGAATAAACAGCTAAAAAGAATCTAATCTCTAGTATGATTTTAAGCATATTAAAATTCACATTCTGGGGGCACCTGGGTGACTCAGTTGGTTAAGCATCTGCCTTCGGCTCAGGTCATGATCTCAGGGTTCTGGGATTGAGCCCCAAGTCGGGCTCCCTGCTCAGCAGGGAGTCTGTTTCTCCCTCTGCCTCTGCCCCATCCCTGCTTATTCTCTCTCTCTCTCTCTCAAATAAATAAATAAATAAATAAATAAATAAATAAATAAATAAAATCTTAAAAAAACAAATAAATGAAATTCATATTCCAGGAGCCAGAACACTAGATCCCAATGATACATACATCCCTTGGATAGTTAACTGGGTTAACTCCCAGATACTGTTGTTGTTTTTTTCCTGGAGAAGTTTTTGGTTTGTTGTTTTAAGAAAAGAAAAGGTAAAGGTAGGCCTTAGTAATTTGGAGTTGACTTAAGAGGCCCTTGAATCCTGTTCATGCAGCTGTAACTATCAGATGATTAGTTAGATCCGTAGAAATCACAAAGGACTTGGCGTTTCCTGCTCCCAAAGAAGTAGCAAAGGAATTGCTGTTCTGTTCTGTTTCTCTGCTCAGTTGAACATTTTAGGATGCCAGCATTTTCTTATGAGCCTTGCTGAGAAAGTGGCTGAAATATATTTGCAAAACCTGAGTATATTGTGATAACACACTGATATTTGGGACTTAAATACTTGATGCTTTACACAACACCCAGGAAACTTAGGGTTCTCAGAAAAATGTTTCATCCTTTTTGACACTAAACTTTTTCTTCAAGCCAATTCCTAGGACTATATAATGTCATAGTTCCAAGGCACCTCAGAGAGCATCCAGCTCAATGTCTCCTTACCAGAGCCACTTGAGGAATTGACCAAGACTTCCCAGGGAAGACTACAGAAAGGCTGGTTTTAATGGAAACACATTTCAATCTATCAACTGTGCTCTTTCCCAATGTTTACCTGCCTTGACCAAGGAGACATCTGAGGTCTGGGAGCTTATCTGTCCACTTGTCTTTCACAATCAGTCTTTGCCTGGCTTACAAAATAAAGGCATATCTCACTTCCATTTGAAATCTTTCTCGGGTGCACTGCTCAAGGAGGTAAAACCCTCTGGGAAGCTAAATAGAAAGGCAATTTGAGGATGCAGAGCTCCTGAGGGCAGAGTTACAGGAGAGCAGAGTGTAAGAATGTTCACAAGTACGTCTCATTCTCATATAAGGATGAAAAAAGTGAATGTCAGAGAACTTAAGTAACCTATTGATGATCACAGAGCTACAAAGTGCAGGGCTTGAGGTATGAAATAGCTTAGGTCTGCTGGCGGCAAAATCTGCCCCCTTCCTTCTTTACCACATTGCCTCAAAACAGATCAAGACTGGTAGGTGTCTGGCACTCAATTATCAAAGTTCAGTATTTTTTTTTTCAATTTCTTACCTCGAGTATCTATGTCTCCAGTGGAAAAGGTCATGAAAAAGTCACACTCTGGTGAAATTAAAACTATAGCCACACTCCTTCACTACAGCCGATGTATGGCATTACCCTCTAGATTAATACTTCTTTCTTTCTTAGAAGTATAAAAGATAGAATTACAAAGGGTCATATTACACATGCTCTAAGCATTAACTGCAAGTGGGAGTTTAATAGCTAGTTTTTTGAGCCAATTTTTGCAATGGCAATTTTCCTCCCTTTCTGTACTCTCTGACCATTTCTCCAACCTAATTTGGTTTACAAGCAAATTGTACCTTTAATTGCCTTCAGTTAACCTGAGCAGGTAGGTAAATGAGAGTCATTTTCAATTTATTTCCTGTTGTTTGCCTTTTGAGAGGACTACCCAGAGCTGTGTCATGTGCCTCCCATCTCCCAAAATCGCATTCCTCCAAGCAAGCCCTGCCAAAACTAGGTAGGGAGAGATTTCCCTTCAAAACCTGGGTACCAAGCTTAAACAGTTTTCTGACCCAAGAGAAGTATATCAACCACCTCCTCCTTTAGTGAGTTATCCCATATGTGGTATGATTTAAAAATGGAAGAAAGGAGGAAAAGAAGGGAGGAAGTAAAAGAGGCAGAGAATGGGAGAGGGAGGGAAGAAAAACTGAGACCCAGTGGTCTGAATTGTGATTTAAGTTTTTTCATCCCTTCTCTGTATGCAATTCTCTTTACCTCTCTTGTTTTCTGCTCACAATAATTTGTAAAATTGAGTTAATAATTCCATCTTTATAAGTTTGTTGATAAGTTATGTAATATAAATTAATCACATAGTTCAATTTCTTGTACAGAATACATTGCACAAATAAATAAATTGGGACTTACTGTTGAGATTGACTCTGAGCGATATTTCATTTACTCAGCAAAACTGACTTAGAGAACACATTTGGCTTCTATCGGGATCCGCCAGGTGATGGGATAGTTCTTTATCCAAGAAACAGACTAACCTTCCCTTCTCTCCAACTTGTACATAATTATTCCTGGAAGAATTATTATTTAGTAAAACTAGCTCAAGCTTCCATTTCCCAACGGAGGGATGCTGAGACAATGGTGAGAACAGGAGAAACAAGGAGTGGATGCGTGGCTAAGTTATCATCAGCTTTGTGAAAAAATATTCAAATAAATGACTGCTGACAAAATCAACCCACTAAAATGCAATATATATATATTAGTGTATATATATTATATGTGATATGTTTGAATTGGGCTTTAAGGAATTTATCATGCTGCCAATCTTTTATCTTAAATAGGTGATAATAATATTGATACCTACCAAAAACTCATTCTTTTCTATATTTATTAGCTACTTTATTTGTATGAATTTATTTGCTCTGTACAACAACCCTTTCAGATTGGTAATAATATTATTCCCAGTTACAGAGGAGAGTTTGTGGTACAGGAAGTTTATGTGATTGACTTTTTTCTTATTCTGCCTATAATTTTCAAGACAATTAGAGGTACAAAATGTAAAATAAAACAAACAATAAAAGAATAGCACATGTCTGAGTGAGCTTGCCTATGGAGCAATTTTCATTAAGATCCTTTCTAAGTGACTATTACAGTGAATAAAATATTTTATGAAGATAAGAATTTACTGTTGTAGGAACTTTATGACCATTCCTTTGAAACAGATTACCTTAAAGACAAAGAAGAATCGGTCTCCAAATGTAGTCCCCCAACCAGTCTAGTACTCCTTCAGAAGAATTAACATGCCTGAAAGGTAAATGTAGAATTCGCTTGTGTGTAAATAGTAATAAGAATAACAGTAGTAATTCTTGGTTACTGATTCTGGAGGCATAGAAGTCACAGTGTCCCTGTTCTATTTACAAGGTTTCCAATTTATTATTGAGCATCAAGGATGTGAGAAGAAGACTACTCTGCTTAGGTCACTTTGTACTTGGCCACAATTAAATTGCTCTCTATAGAATATTCTTGGAAAGTATAGAAGAAAAGTTATGATAGCAGAATCATCTTCTAAGAAAATGTACCTAGAGCCAGAGATTGGATCAGGGCCACTCTTATACAGACTGAGCCTGGATCTACTAAAATAGCAATTGTCTCTCCATCGAGGACTCAAATTAGAGTGTCAGACATTGTCCATATGTTCGTTGGGCAATGAACTGAACATGCACAGCAGCTGTTTTCACAGAATGGGTGTAGAGTGTTCTACAGAATTGTCCTTTCACCAAAAAGCACAAAAAAGGCAACAGATTCAACAGTTAAGAAGTTAAGCCCTTATAGATCTTTCTTCCAGATTGTTGAGCATTTTTGTCCATCATTTCATTTATTTCTAAGAGTTTTCCAACAATGTACTATCACTTTAGGATATAACAAATTGTCGAGTTGAAACAAATGGAGAGAGAAATTCTTGTGGCCTGGAATCATTGCCTCCTTGTTTCTGGATTTCCTAATACCTTTATGCCAAATTTGGTGGTGAATTTGTAAAATAAATTAATTTCCAGAAAGTTCTAATTTTAGTATATGTGCTGCTGAAGCGAGCACTTCCGGAAAGCTCCACCAAACAAGATCCAAGAATTTCCTACCCATGGATAGAAGATGAATTCAGTTTAACCCCTTATCAGCTGAGTTATCTGGAGAAAGACACCCACCTTCTCCAAGCTTGTTTCCTCAGCTGTAAAAGAGGGATAAATTAACACCTAACTTCAGGGTTCCTGAAGATTCGATGGAATAATGATGTAAGTAGACAGTTCAATGGCTGACACAGAGTAAGCCCTCAATATACACACAACCTTAAATTCACTGAGCAGCTGTCCAGGTTGATAATCTGTTCTCTCTAGGCCAATAAGCCATAGCATTCTGGGTACAAAACAATTCTAACTTCATTTTACTGATATTTTGTGACTTCTTTTGATTTTTAAAGAGGTAATATGCTGGTGTGAAAATATTTCTGGGTTAAGGTCAAATACCTGGGCTCTAGTCACAGCGCTGTCACAGAACAGGAAATTTGAATGACTCCTTTTGTTTCTCTGTGTCACCATTTTTCTCATTATCTAGAATGAAAATCATGCCCTTGTAAATGTCTTTTGGGAAGAGACTGTTTAAATAAGAAAATCAAGTAAAATCTTGAGTAAAATCTTTCACCTTTCAATGGCCTACAAAGACTAATGATCCTGGCCCAGTAATGAGATAGAATTCAGTAATCTAATTCAATACCTTCTAAATTGCTTGTCATAATGACCACGGACTCTTGGTTAGCTGGAGTTAAGTAAGCAACGAGTAGACATGGGACTTAGTAATGATAACTGAATTATATGAGAACTTCATTATGACCCCTGTAAACTTCCTTAGGGAGTTTTCTAAACCAATAGAAACTCAGTAAGATGTACAAGAATAGACATTGCAAGAAATATTTTGGTACCTCTATCATTCAGAAAAGGAAGGCGTATGTGTCCCACTTCAGCTTAATTATTAAAGCTATTATAGCTTTGCCAGCTGGCTACACATTGCAGTGGAGTGAGCATGATGCCTGAAATTCCAGGTTCAGGATTCGAGTACCACCTCTGCAATCTTCAAGAGAGTTAAATGCTCAATTTGTGCATTCTAGGGTAAAGGAAGTAAATAATACTTCTTCAGGGTATTGCTATGAAGATTAATTGGCAAAGTACATGTAAAAATTTTAAACTAGCTATAGCTCTTAAAAGATAGTTAATGTTAGTCCCTTTCCTTATCTAAGTAAGGCTTCTTTGAGAACAGCTGAGTCTTATCACCCAAGTTTATGGAATAGGAAAAAAAATGAACTTTAGGATCAAAATAATTTTTAATATCAACTTAATTTTGTTTGCATCAAACTTTTACCCTCAGAATTATATATCTTTGACTCCCAAATGTTGGTAGTTTACAGAAACAGAGAGGTTGTTGGTTAGTTATAAAAGTGGTTAAATTTTTAAGAGATGTTACATTCAAGATCCAGATATTAGATAATTTGGCTAGTGATCTATATGTCCGGAGGCTCTATTATCTTATTTTTCCGTCCTTGACTTCTACTAATAAATAACCTCTTTCCCATCTCTGATACTCATTCATGCTCTATCAACTCAAGACAGGTCAATGTTTTATAAGAACATCATTACACACACACACACACACACACACTATCCTCAGGTATTGTTCATGCTGTGCTTGATGGAAGGTGTGAGATTCTCTCTCAGCTCCATCCATAATTAATGCTGCTCTCATTGAATCTGTTGAGGAGACTCTTCCAAAATCACCCAGCTATTTCTTTTGAATGGCTCACTTTATGCATACCAGTCTTTCCCAGTTGACCAAAATTTTAGTAACATCATTTACTTGTCCAGTTATCTTTTATTCCACTTTAAATTCCATCAAAATGCTTAGCATTACACCTGGCATATAATAGATTTAGAATAGATATCTGTGAAATTGATTTAATCATAGGCTCATTATTAAAATTAATTTCACCTACTTCTTTTTGCTTTTTTAATTTATAGCAACCGGAAAATTTAAAATTTTATATGGTCTTACATTATATGTCTCTTAGAGTGTGCTATTTTAGAGCATCTCAGGCAGAAATTCACTCATTCTGTCTTACTCTAGTGAGTAGGTCAGTGATTATTTGGATAGCCTATCACCATAAAATAGTTCTATTCATTGAAAAAAAATTTATATTTTTGGATTTGCTGTCTTCTGCATTCTTCCATTAAGGCTTCTATTTTAGTCTCCCTGGGGGGAAAAATAAGGATTTTCCTTTTCCATGTGGCAGCCCTTCAGAAACTGAAGAGAGTTACAACAGCAATAATAAAAGTAATATAAACTGAGCATTTATTGTGTGCTAGGCATTGGGCCATATGCTTGACATAAGTTACCTCATTTACTCTTTGAGATAAGCAATGATATCATTCCCATCTTATGGATGAGGAAACTGAGGCTGAGGAGTGCTCAGTTTCCCGAGCAAATGAGCATATGAGCAAAAGCATATGAGAAGTGCTTAGCATGCTACCTGGCACACAGTAGACACTTAAATGTGAATTGACACCACTGCCATCATTAATACTTTTGCTGCTCTTTGCATTGGTTCTAGCTATTCCAGAAATGACACAGAGCCCCTTTCTTCTTTGTTATCAATCAATAGGTGAATTCCCCCTGCATTTCCGTGTTGCTTATATGAGCACAAGAACAGTCTCATGTCTTAGTACCCCAGGGAAGAAAGCTCAAGGGGCACAGTATGGACACTAGTCAAGGTGCTGTCAAGTTTTGGCTGCAAGATTTGGTCCAAATCCACACCAGGTCAGTCATTCTGGAAGTAGCAGGGCAGGGCTTGGAATAAGTGGCCAAAAGAGAAGTGCAGCTAAATGATCTGAGGCAGTTATGCAATGGGTGCCTGACTCAAATGAGTGGGAATGGGTTCCATGACCCCTAGTGGTTGTCTGAAACCACAGGCAATACTGAACTGTGTCTATATTATATTTTCTCCTATACATATGTACCTGTGCTAAAGTTTAATTTATGAGTTAGGCACAGGAAGTGATTAACAGCAAATTTTAGAAAATAGAAAATTTATTTTCTAAATTACCAACAAAAGAGGGATCTAAGTAAGCAAAAAACTTTGTGGAAAATTGAATGACTGTGTGGAGAGATGTATGGTTGAGTGTGTGTGTGTATAATGTATGCATATAGAGTTATCACATGTTGAACCTTTTCTATGCATCAGAAACTATGCTAAAGCACTTGATTTTCTTTACAAAATGTTTTTAGTTTCATGGCAACCCATTATGTTGGTCATATTCTATTCTATTCTATTCTATTCTATTCTATTCTATTCTATTCTATTCTATTATGCCCTGCTTACAGATAAGAAAACTCAGTCACAGAAAAATAAGTATTTTGTGTAAGACACGTGGCTAATAAGTGGCAGAGCCAAAATTTGAAATGAGTCTTTTAGCCTCCAGAGTCCCTACTCTTAAATGGACTTAAATGCCATGCACTGACTCTTTGAAAGACTAAATTGTACTGGTTACCATTTACTGAGAACATAATACCATCCAGGGTGGTATACTACTTCTAAATCTGAGAGATTGCTTTCATGTCTCCATTTTACAGTCAGAGGAACTACGGCTCAGAAAGGTTAAAAAACTAAGAAAATAAAAGAATGGTGGAAATAAATCTTCCATCTGAAAAACTTCACAGACAGAATAAAAACTGCAAACATTTACAGAGGGCATGCAAAACTGGTGAGATATTTATAGATGTCTGCTGCTGTTGGCAGAGTAAGGCCAAGAGCTACACATAACTCATCGGTATGAACCTACATTGGAGTGCATAATTCTAGTTGTGCCATATTTATATCTATACGTGTGATTACAGATGACAACTAAACTACTAAGAAAACTTAATCCTTCTCATGTAAAAAAAAAAAAAATCCCTAAAATATTTTCCGCAACTTTAGGCTAATGAAAAGGTGGTGCAATCACCAATGAAAGTGGGAGGAAAATTTTTTTTTATATATTTATTTATTATTTATTTTTTAAAATTTTTATTTATTTATGATAGTCACAGAGAGAGAGAGAGAGAGAGAGGCAGAGCCACAGGCAGAGAGAGAAGCAGGCTCCACGCACCGGGAGCGACATGGGATTCGATCCCGGGTCTCCAGGATCGCGCCCTGGGCCAAAGGCAGGCGCCAAACCTGCTGCGCCACCCAGGGATCCCGGGAGGAAAATTTTTTGTTCAGAGCTGATTTCTCTGTAAATCTGGTAGGATAAATAACACGTTAATAATAGGCTTGGGCTGGTACATTTCAGTAATTTTTTTTGAAAATGAAAAGGGAATTTCTACTTCTTCAGACTTTTAGTAAATACTTATGCCATAAGAATTAAAGTTATAGAATAAAATGGAACATTTCCGATTCAATGCTCTGGCATATTGTATTCTATTTGATTTAAATATCAGGGGAAGTATCACACAGATGCGTACAAAAATGCAGCAAAATCATGTTGTAGAGCCTCTCCCTGTTCTATGGATGTGATTGTAAAATCAAATCAAATCATGCTTTCCATGTATAGCATAACATTGCTGTAATCACTCCTGCCCAGCATTAGCAGGGTTCCAGTAGTTGAAAGCATTGACCATGCATTGCTTTTCACAAATCCTGGGGAGTGCCAGCATGGTCCCCAGCCTGAAGGACCAGAATACATTTATAGAAGGTTAAGTCATCTGATAGTGCCAAGTGTATCAGTTGAGGTGGGCTAACAGACCCCAAAATATGTAATGGCCCAACAACAATAAAGGTTTCTTTCTCACTCATGAAACAGTACTAGGCTAGTGCACAGATCAAAGTGATTCCCCTTCTCTACACAGTAATTTAGAGACAAAGGCTAATGAGATCTGCTACTGTCAACAAATGGATTCTAAAGTCACCTTGAAGATTTAATCCATTTCAGCAGGCCAGAAAGGAAAGAGAGCATGGAAGACTGTGCCACTGACGTGCAGGCTCAGAAGAGATACTTTGCACTCCTGCTCATATTCCATTTACCAGAACTCAATCACAGGGCCACATGGAGCTACAAGAGGGTGAAAATAGTAGATGATCCATGTTTCCAGGAACAGATATGATTTCTCATCTCCCAGTAAGTTACAGACTAAAAAGACACTATGAGCTGTCAAACACACCCACACACATCCAACAGACAATAGTGGAACAAAGATGGCAAAACTATAATATGAATTCCTATTTGTGAAATGGGACACATGAAATATATTCAGATGTCATTGGATTATGTCAATGAGGGAATGCTGCTGGGCAGGTATTATGAAGCACTTCTATCCTAGGAGTAGGGAAAATTCTTTGATTAGGCCCAGGTTCCTTTCTTTGGGAAGAGCTCTCAGGACCACTATTCTCCACAGCCCTATCTCCCATCATTGGGAGGTACGTGCACAAGGCAAACTTGCATGGTGCAAGCAAGCCTTGAGGAAGCATAGCCTTGTGAGCATGCCTCTTGCTTCTGAGGCTTATAGGTCCAAAGTGGTTTATTTGTTTGTCTTTGATAATCAGAGGCTTTTTGAGGCAAGACCCATGTTTTAGCCAGTTCCAAGAGACAACCAAACCCAAGGTTTCTTCCTGTATGTGTTCCAAGAGTCCATTCTTTACCTCCTTACGCACATGCCACTTTTTCTTTTTTCTTTTTTCTTTTTTTTCAAATTAATGGTGGCTTCCCTGAAGCCTGTAGAACAACAGGCTTGTAGGGGGAGTGAATGAGTAGGGCAGGTAACACCACCAGTCTGAACTTTGCTGTGGGGAATAGATATTTTTTCTAACTGAAGTATCAGTGGGCTCTTGGTGCTCAAAACCTTTTTTAGTCCATGCTCATCCACAGTTATGGATCTTCCACAGTGACATTTCCAACTCCTTGAGGACCCACACTTCTGGACTCTCTCTTCCCTTTTCATTTCTGTATATAAAGTGGGAAATTCAGAGCTCAACTCATACACGAAAATTCTGATTTACTTTAATAACTCCACTTAAGGAAGCTCTGGTACTAGGTTTGCTTTTTCAGAAATCTAATTTACCAAATATTTTCCCTAGTGGGATAAATAACACTATTAATCAAACATTTACTCCTCCAACACTATGGAAGGAGTATATACTTCTGGCCCATTGATGTTAAGTATGGACACATGACTTGTCTTGGCCAGTAGGCTGTTAGTAGGTATGACATAAGCAGATACTTGTAATGTGCTTTGCTTTTGGGCTTGCCCTCTTGCACCACTACCAATACCATGTCAAAACCTTCCCCTGAATAGTTGTTGCCTTTCTGGTCAGGCCCCAGAATGAATCTATGTGCAGTACACTCAAGCACAACCCTAAACTAAGATCCAAAGCCAGCCAGGCCTCCAGATTGAGGTAGCATGGACTACCACATCGAGTCTTGAGCAGCTGTCTCTCAGATATGTGACCCACAGGTGTGTGAGTGGGAGGCCATTGTTGTTGAAGCCTCTGAGTTTCAGAGTGGTTTGCTATGTAGCAATAGCTAACTGATAACACTTTGCATAAAATGGGTATTCATCCTTATGGTCTCCAATATCTGTTTCCTTGCTGTCAGTCACCTATTGCCTTACCCTTAAGCCAATGCACAAATTTTTGATATGTTACATAAAATTTAAGATATAAATTCAGGAGTTAGCTGCTTTAACAACAACAACAGAAACCCCCAACATATGTGATAGCCCAAGCCTATTCAATAGGATTGGGCAGGCAAACAAGTTGAAGTTTAATATGGTTTTAAAAAGTTGTTCTTAGAGTCATATTTATTAGATCGAGCCCTGAAATCAGGATGGAAAATATATCAGAGGTTTTCCAATCTAGGACTGGAAGTGGTATACATAATTTCTGCTCATATTTTATTGGCCAGAATTTATTTGTACACACCTACCTGTGATGAAGAATGGGAAATAAACTCTAGTTGGGTGCCCAGGACAAAAGAGTATAACATGTATTTTTGGTGATTAGCTTACAATCTCTGCCACATCACATATAGCCCTTTTCTGAGAGAAGGAAGAGAGCTGATGAGGTCATCCTTTGCTGTGTCACTCAGGGATTTTGTTCTACTAAGATCAATATCACCATTGCTGCTGTTTCTATACCTCCTATGTAATATCTGCTTCTCTATTAGCTCCTATTCCATACTACCTTTTGTTAAACTCTGACTGTATTCTTTTTTTTAAGATTTTATTTATTAATGAGAGACACACACAGAGAGAGAGAGAGACAGAGACAGAGACACAGGCAGAGAGAGAAGCAGGGAGACACAGGCAGAGGCAGAGATACAGGCAGAGGGAGAGACACAGGCAGAGGGAGAAGCAGGCTCCATGCAAGGAGCCCGACATGAGACTTGATCCCGGGTCTCCAGGATCACGCTCTGGGCTAAAAGCCCAGAGCCTGAGCCTGACCAGAGAAGGAAGAAGGGTTATAAGACAAAGGATTGGGCCTTTCCTGCTAAACCGCTGAGCCACCCGGGCGCCCCTCTTACTGTATTCTAAGCACTTAATATGCTTATTTTAGTGAGCCCTCATGTTACAGATGAAAAATACTCATAAATAAGAAGGGGAGTCAGGAAAAAAAGTTTATGTCAAATTTCAACATGTTATACAGATATATATATCTGTATACAATCAAGTTCATTTAGATCATCTCAAGTGTTTAAGTAAATGAACTACAATTCTTTACACACACACACACACACACACACACACATGCACACTTACCTATCTATACCCAGATAAAAGTTTTAAAAAATAGGGTGAGGTGAGGCTATGAGGGTTTCAAAATTTACCCAAAATGGATATTCTTACTGTAGAATGAAACTGAGAGCCTATTAGGCTCTTTGCAAGGGAATTTTAAAAAGAAGACTAGCACAAAGAATCAATTAGAGCAGGTAAAAGGCTATAATAATTAGTAATACATTAGTCAGCAAAGACTTTGGAGAGTGTTATTAGTACATGGTTTGTCCCTAGTCCTGCTGGCTCATTCTGACTTCCAAATTGATCAAAAAGGAAATAAACTAATTTAAGAATGACATGGGTTAGCTATTCTCTTTGAAAATATCGTTCATTGTACTTGGATGACACTAAAGGTCAAATATGTAAGCATGTCATTTTACTTTGGCTTGAAGATCTAGCCAAGAGAATGGAAGAGTGGCCTTTCTTCTCTGGCCTTCAGATCCCTTAATTTTAGAAACTCATAACAGTTTTCTGTACCATATGTCCTGACCACCTCTAAGTTTCTCATTATTACTCTGGATCTAGTTCAAGGCAGTACAATTTGGAGAGGGTTTTTTTCTTTTTTTTTCAATAAAAAAGTGGAGACACCTAAACAAAATATTCATGTAATGTCTAATAATCAATTTTATGTCCAAGACCAATTATTGTATCAAGACATTGGTTGATATCATTTCTTTTGGGGGATTGTTTCCTATACTATCTAGGAGATGAATCCAATGATATAATTATGTTTTCACATTTAAAATTAATGGAATAATTAAGAAAAGTAAGCCAAGAAAACAAAGTTTTACTTGGAATGTTATAATTTGAGGTATTTACTTTTACGAGAGTTGATATTGCTGGCCTCACTTTAAAAATGAAGCTTGTTGAATAACAATTGGACAGTTATCAAAAAATCTTGAGCCAAATTCCAATCCATGAGCAGTAAAGAGAGAAGGAAGAAGGATTATAAGACAAAGGATTGGGCCTTTCTTCAACCACTTCCTATCTGGAACACCTGAAGGATCCAATCACTTAGGCATCAGATGCCTCATTTTTAAGACAATGATAGTCACACTTTACCAGTCCATCACCAGAGGGCTAAGCCATTCTCTGAGGCCTCCTCTAGTTCTAAAGTCCAAATCTAAACTTTGGTAAAAACTTAAAGAATGCAGGTGACTAACCACTGATACCTCCATGACAAGTGGAAGTTAGTGCCCTGAAGGCTTTCCATGCTTCCTCTGTTCCTTCTAGGTTGGATCATTAGATATACTAATTACCAGTTATGGTGGATTGTATTACTCTTGGCCAAACAGTCTAATTTTGCTGCTCCCAGTAGAATGATTATGTTATCTCTACTTTATTAAACCCAGGAGTATCCATGTGATATATGTTGGCCAAGAAAATGTAGGCAGAAGTGGTTATGATTACTTCATGAAAGCAATGCTCTCTAGATAGTGAATAATTAATGTAGGGTTTTACTGTAGGGTGACCAACTATCCCTGTTTACCCAGGTCTGCAGGATTTTCTAGGATGTGGGACTTTCAATGCTAAAGCCCAAATGTCCCAGACAAACCAGGATGAGTTGCTCATCTTTGGTTTTATTGATAAAAACTCCCCAATTTATCTGGATACAATGTTGTTTCATGGCTGTTAAGGATTTTCTGACTGATTTATTTTTAATTTGCTTTCATGCAAACTTAACAGTCCTGTGTACCATTTGCTTCTGTAAAATGATTCTAGAAGACAAATCCGACACACTAACAATCCATATAAAGTCTTCCCTTTCTGACAGCATTGTCAATTTAATAGGAGTCTTCAAGGAAATAGAAACATGAAGGTGAGAGATTTTGGAGATGGCAGGAAAATGCTCAGCCATCCTCACCAATATTTACAGCACACTAATATGTACAGTGGATATAGGTCTGGATTTGCATACCTTGGATGTAGTTTTAGGTTCCTTGTTTTCCACACAGAAATTCTATGACCTTGCAGCAGCCACTTAATCTCTTGGAGTTTGGTTTTTCATATCTTAGAAATGGGGCAAACATGAATAGCATTTTATGAACTGTACAAGGCTATAAAATAGTGTTATTACTATGCAGTACATTCATAAAGACTGACCATATATTGTTAAATCACATTCTATCCATTCACCAAAGTAGTTTTTATTTAATGATCCCTTCCCTTCACCATAGCTTATGCCTATGTGTAGCAAAAGAAGAATGGGCAGATGGCATCTACCCTATACTCACAAATATGGACATGATGCCAACTTATACCAGGGAGGAATTCCAACTTGGTCAACTAAGCATGGGTAATAACTATTGGAAATGCATGTTTGGCGGTGTAGCGGGTGGGTATAGTATTGGTGATGAGGAGGAGTTAAGGTAGTAGAAGGAAAAGAAAATACACTAGAGCTCCAAAGAAGTTCATTTTCATTTTAAAGGGGAGCAGTTAATATCCATGGCTTTACCCATTCATGCTGCTATTATGAAATATCATAAAATTGATGGTTTATAATTAGCAAGCATTTTTATTTCTCATAGTTCTAGAGGCTGGGAAGTTGCAGATCCAAAGTACTGGCAGATTCAATGTCTGGTTCATAAATGGCCATCTTCTCTCTATCTTCACATGGTGAAAGGAGCAAGGAAGCTCTCTGGGGTATCTTCTACAAGGGCATTAATCCTCTTGTGACCTGATCACCTCCCAAAGGCCTCACTCCAAATACCATCCCATTGGAGGTTAAGGTTCAACATACGAATTTTGGGGGGACACAAACATTCTGTCTACAACATCCCCTCAAGCCACTTTGAATTGTACAGTAAGACTAGTTTGAAAGGTGATTCAATAACTAACTAGTTTGTCCCTCCAAACCTGCACCCCATTTTCTCCTCCCTGTTCTGCACCCTTGTATAGATTACATCAATGGGTATCTTTGCTATCTGGCTCCAATGGGAACACTGGCAGAAATTAGAGGAAGGGAAGTGAGATTAGGGTATTCCCCTCTGATTGAACCATTTTGTTGAATGATTGTTGAGAGGTTGACTATATCCCTCCACTGAAACTCACAGCTCTGGTCAAGGTAACCCTCTCTGCGTGACGCACACCAGCTTCACATTACCACTGGTTTAAGGTGACAACAGCACTTTGATGTTACTATCTCGGGGACATTATGTTATCAACTTGTGGTTTCCCTATATTCTGTTAAACCATCTTCAAAAATTCATTTTGAGAACACCATTTGTTTCCTACCAGCCCCTAAAGCATTCAGGTACTTACTCTATCAGTCCTAATACACTTGTTTAGATATTTGTGTTCTGTTTATTTTTAAAATATCGGTAACAGTTATTATTTTCATGTATTTATAGTAACCCTTTGCATTGATTATTACTTCATCGACAGAGAGTACTTTTCTTGACTCTGCTTTTTAACTCATGATAAAAAATAAGTTAGACTTACAAGAACCAGTTGCTCTACAGAACACACTCTTGACCAGCCTCTCTGGACATTGGTTTTAATGAAGGCTACTGAAAAGCTCAGAAACAGAGTCTCCTTCCTTGTGCTTTTCTGCAAGATAAGTGAAGCTGATTGCTGGATAGTTTCCAAAGTGCTGTTTTTAAAGGCCTGGCTTCTCTCTCCTCTTAGACCATTTCCAACTAACACATGTGAACAATCTGAGCCTTGCCAGTGTATTTCCTGGCAGACACAGCATGTGTCAGTTTTATTGCTCATTCAGACTTGGGAATTGAATTGAATGCAACAAATGCTTATTGAACCATAATTTTGTGCAAAAGCACTTTGTTAGGTGCTGTTGAGAATACAAAAGTAAATTATTATCATCAGGAATGAAAATTTTGGAATTTAGGAAACATTTTTAAATTGAAACAATAACTATTAATTGTTATACAACTATAATGTTCCCAAATTTCCCTAGCTACTTATTCATTATTTTATTCCGTTTAAATTTCAGAAAAATGTTGGAAAGGGAGCAATGACTTCTATTTTTATGAATGAAAAACACAGAGACTCAGAGATGCTAAGTATGTTACCCATAATCATACAGGTAATAAGTGGAGAAATTAGGATTTGGATCCACTGATCTAGGCGTTCCTGGGGCCAAAACAGATGTTGATCACTGTAACCCTTAAAAATGGTACTAACCTTATTCTGTATTCAAAACAGACAAAGGAAATCATCTTCCAAAATGTCAGCTGCCCGTTTAATGCTAATGCTTCTCCCTTTGAGCAGCTGCCAGAACACAGGCAAAATTAGACTATGAAATGTGTATGGCCTCCTGCAAGGGCAGTCAGGAAGAAGAGGTGGAGATGGGGGTGCAAGTCTCCTCCTTGGTTGGATCAGCCCAGTGGTCAAATAGTTTTTACAGACTGGCTCTCAGAGTGAAGTGAAGAGGCTTGGAGAAAATATAGTATGCTTGCATCCAAATGGAAAAGTGTAGAAATCTCCCTACTGTTCAGTTTTATTGGATGCATAGTTGTTTGTAAACAGATTTAGAACATGAGGGCCTCTTTTTAATGCACTAGGAGAGCTTATGAATTAAGACAAACTGCAGTAATTTCTTTAGTTGCACAAAGAATTCTTTTTTTAATATGAGTCATCCACTTCATTAATTTTATTTCACATTGTTACAAAGAAATGTTTCTTTGTCATTATCACACATTACTAGTGTGTCTTTTCCTGGTTACATACTATATTGGATGCAATTATATCTCAGAAATTTCCTGTTTAAGAAAAAGGACCCTAAAATAGAATAATTAAATAATTGACGCTGTGATAAAGCTAGAGCTCTCTCTGTTCCAGGACAAAAGACTGCTCCTGGGAAAAACCAATTCCTAGTCCCTTCCTGCCACAGGAATCTGGTTGTGTCTGCATCATAATTCATGCGATAAGTGATCTAAATTCATCATAGAGAGAAAAAAATCTCAAAGGACTCTCTCTTCTGCTCCACTCTTTTAAAACAGGAAACATATTTTGCTGCTTAGCCTAAATGACCACATCATTTGCATCTTGGGAAGCAAATGAAGTTTCTTCCCAAAAATAAATATTATTCCTTAAAGGAGCCCTCCATAATTAATGAGTAGAGCCAGATGTCTTTTCTATGAGCCATCCTTTGTCAAGATGAAATTTGGTTTGAATGGCAATAGGTGGATAGTAGAAATAGCCAAATGCACACGCGATTCAGAAACAGAAGACAAGCAAATCTTTCCCTTCTGCATGCTCTTGTTTTTGTCCACTACTTTTGGAGCCAGGAGGTTATCCCCGTGTTTTAAATAGTACCAAGCATAGGCCAAACACAGTGGTCCATTGTATACGTACTATGGAGCACAGAATCCTGTGAGCAGCAAAAGTCTGCTGATTGTGATTCCATACAAGCCTTACCATAATGCACATTCCAACCCCCCTTCTTTGGTTCTGTTAGCACTCTTCATGCCTGACATGACGGGAGACAAAAGATTGAGGCAGGA
Source organism: Canis lupus familiaris (assembly GCF_011100685.1). Taxonomy (NCBI): domain Eukaryota; kingdom Metazoa; phylum Chordata; class Mammalia; order Carnivora; family Canidae; genus Canis; species Canis lupus. The sequence continues at coordinate 20,380,051 of NC_049234.1, read as the reverse complement.
CATGAGGATCCATGTGGCTTTGGGTAAGTCATTTCCCTGAGTTTCAGGTGTTTCCTGTGTAAATTGGATGAGCTGAGATTAGACAAACCTTGTTTTTCTCAAGCTCTAATCATCCATATACCAAAAAAGCAAGAGCTTTCATAGAATTTTTCTTCATGTCAAAGTCATGGCTTCAGAGGAAGTTTCTAAGTTGCCAATGTAAACCTCAGAATTTCTTAGCATGGAATACAATTGCTATCAAAATGATGATGTCTGGATCACTGTTGTTCTGGTTCCTAATCTCATATCTTGTTCCATGTGAGCAATGGCCAAAGTTTATGCTTTGGAAGAGCTGAGATATTGATGACCACCCATGGTGCACGTTGGACATTGTGTCTAAAACAAAAGAAGATATATCACTGTACTTGGAACACAAAAGTTTAATATGAGTTCATGTCACAAAAGGGCAGAGAATATTGCATAGACATTGTAACAGAGTTTGGCCTTAGACAAACAATGCCCAATGCTAGAATTGGCCTGAGATATATCCTCCAGACTTTTGGTCCTACAGTGGTGATGTCATCATTTGACCAAACAGTTAAGCCACAGTTTTATGTTTCCAAATATCAGTCATTCATATGTCACCTGCAGGAATTTTGTGAACTCACATTTTTATTTAAATAGATTCATCATTTTAACGTCATTAATTTACTTAAAACGACGTTTTCATTATCATAAAGAGAAAACTGCAAGTAGAAGTAAACCATACAAAACAAATTGTGGAAGGAGCCTCGGTGTCCATCGAGAGATGAATGGATAAAGAAGATGTGGTCTATGTATACAATGGAATATTCCTCAGCCATTAGAAATGACAAATACCCACCATTTACTTCGACGTGGATGGAACTGGAGGGTATTATGCTGAGTGAAGTAAGTCAGTCGGAGAAGGACAAACATTATATGGTCTCATTCATTTAGGAAATATAAAAAATAGTGAAAGGGAATAAAGGGAAAAGGATAAAAAAATGAGTGGGAAATATCAGAAAGGGAGACAGAACATGAAGACTCCTAACTCTGGGAAATGAACTAGGGGTGGTGGAAAGGGAGGTGGGCGGGGGGTGGGGTGACTGGGTGATGGGTATTGAGGGGGGCACTTGACGGGATGAGCACTGGGTGTTATTCTATATGTTGGCAAATTAAACATCAATAAAAAATAAATTTATAAAAAAATAAAAAAGAATAAATAAAATGTTGCTACTAAATATTAAAAATTAAAATTAACCAAAAATTAATTTTAAAAATGAGCAGTAAAAATCTCTTAACATAGTCTTTAAACCCTGTGCAGGCATGCTCTACCCATCTACCTCTTCAGTTTTCCCAACACACTATCTTGCTTGTTCCACACCAGCCACAGTGAACATCTTCTAGTTTTTAATTACCCTGGCTGATCTTCATGAGGGCTTTCACAGGCTGTTTTCCCTATAAGTAGGGCTCTTCCAAATTTTATTCCTAACTTTCTGTTCAATCTTCAGGTTTCAGACCTCAGTTCAAGGTCATTTCCTCAAGAAACATTTCCCTGTCTCTATGACTGAGGCAATTTTTCTTATATCTGAAATCACTGTACTATTCCCTGAGTATGTCTTATTTTGTGGCAATTTTACATTTCTTTCACATTTCTTTATTTATTGTGTGTCTCCCCCAATAGACTGGAAGTTCCACAAAGGCATGTCAAACCACAATAAGGAATGGGATATGAGGGGAAATATTAAAAGAGAGAAGCAGTTTTGTTTTCCCTTGTAAGAAAGCAGCTATTTCTTCAGATAAGGGAGACCAAATAGGAGTGGTTCTGGGTGGCATTTGGGGATGGGTTGAGGGGAAGGCAGGAGGGTTGAATTTCAGGGTTCTCTGCATTCTCAAACCTTTAGAATTTAGCCATTCCAATGGTGGGGATCTCATTCTTTCTCAATTCGTATTTTTACATATAAATACCCTGGTAACTCGGTGGGCTTACATTAAAATAGATATGGATCTATTAAATAAACATTCATGAACCACCAGAGATCATCTGGTATACCACCAATGGTACTTACAACACACTTTGGGCAGCCCTATTAAAGTTAGCATGGGGTTAGTATTCCCAAAGTCCAGCCTCTCTTTTATTACTTTTCTGAACAGAGTAATTTAAGGGTTTTACATGTCTGCAAAATCAAAAAATTTGAGCAGACTTTAGGGCCCCGCCCTATCTTTGCAACTTATTTCCCAATACTATTTACTACATCTCTTATATTTCTGACAAGCTGAACATTCCCTAAACATTACCTCCTCTGATCTCACACTTACACTTTTCTTTCTATTGGGAATGCTGTTAGCTCCACAGTGTTTCTTTTCATGATATTCCTAATTCTTTTTCAAAGCTGGTCTTTAATATCGTTTTTAAGGACAAACATTACATGGTCTCATTCATTTGGGGAATATAAAAAATAGTGAAAGGGAATAAAGGGGAAAGGAGAAAAAAATGAGTGAGAAATATCAGAGAGGGAGACAGAACATGAGAGACTCCTAACTCTGGGAAACGAACTAGGGGTGGGGGTGACTGGGTGACAGGCACTGAGGGGGGCACTTGATGGGATGAGCACTTGGTGTTATGCTATATGTTGGCAAACTGAACTCCAATAAAAAAATATATATCACTTTTTTACTTAAAGATTTCCCTAATTCTCCTTAATATATTTAATCTCTCCCTCCACTGAAAAGCATAGGAACTTTATCTAGTCTCCATCATCAAGTGTATCACTTTTCACCTTGCACTACTTTATTCCCATACCATAATGTCACTGATAAACAATCAAATAATTAAACTACATGCTCCTTGTGAAGCAGGGGTTTTGTCTTACTCATATTTTAATTTCTTATTGTGCCTGGAATAGTATAGATAGTAAGGCATAAAACTGTATAAAGAAAACTGGCATGTTCCATTTTAGAAAACTGCTTAAACCTTCTGGGCCTGACTTTAAAATCTCATCTTATGTGTGTGTGAGATACTTTGATGTGGTCAATCCTTCTTCTTTCTTGTATCTCAGTTTCTCATAGGGAGTGTTAAGTAGAGAGAATGGGCCTCTCCTTGATCAATTTTCACAGTCTGGCTGGGATATTAATACCAAGATATGGCTTGAGAGGAGAGTCCAACTGGGAAGGTACATCAAGCCAAGAGAGGAGGAGGAGGTAGAAAATGCATCATAGGACTTTGGAGATCAAGAGCAGCCATATTCTTTGATAAGCTATGTTGAAATTTAGGAAGCATCCCTCAAAGTGTAATGTCCCATCCTTAGGTAAGTTTATTTTTTCCTTTTTTCTTTGTTAATGTACTCTGAAAAGTAGAATTAAATAGGTGATAATGCTGATAGAAAGCTGTTATTTGGCAACTCACAATTATTAATGTTTCAATTTCATGCAGCTACCCTACTGATGTAATGTCTGCAAACCTGGCCATCATGCTGGCTCTTTCTCTCATCCACTAGGCATTTGTGGACTGCTGTCAAGACAATCGTGCTCCAACCTTCATACCACTCCTCCTGAAAAACCTTCAAGTGCTGTTTCTCTCTGCTTCACAATTTAAGATCAGTCTTTAGCTTGGCATTCAGTGTCCTCTACAGTCTGTACTGACTATTCAGTTGCCCATAGTCAAGTTCAGAAAAAGCAACCTGACAATCTCTAGACTAGATTGCTTCTAAAATATTTTGATTGAGTTGATACTATTGAAAATGTTGGGACAGCCCGGGTGGCTCAGCAGTTTAGCACCACCTTCAGCCCAGGGCATGATCCTGGAGTCCCGGGATCGTGTCCCACATCAGGCTCCCTGCATGGAGCCTGCTTCTCCCTCTGCTTGTGTCTTTACCTCTCTGTCTCTCTCTCTCTACTCTCTGTGTCTCTCATGAATAAATAAATAAAATCTTTTAAAAAAAGAGAAAATGTTGTGAGTTGTCCACGCTTCAAAATCAGAAGGAAGCACATGAAAATCTAGGGTTCTGCCTTTCTCAAAAATTTCAGAATTTCTGGCACCACTAGGTCTTCATTTTCATGTGACAATGTTCTCAGGTATCACCAAGAGGCCGCTGTCCTCTTTGGATAGCTACAGCCTCTCCAATTCTCTGCAGACTGTGTCATTCCCTATGGCTCTTGCATGAACCAGCTTTAGTCATTTTTATCCTCTGTCAAACCTCTGCACACATCTGCATTTAAAGCCCCAAGTGTAGTCACACCAGATAATTTGCTATCAGGCTGTCTTGTCCCCACTCAATTGTTTGAACTGTCCCCTCTATGTTGGTAACCCTGCCTCACTCTGCCTCTCATCAACAGCCAATATCTTCATAAATACCTTTCTAATGCACTCTTCCAGACATGCTATAACCTTTTCTTCCATCTTCATAATATAATTTATTTCATGGAATTCTCTTTGTCTATTTTGAGTGATGGTTTATTAGAAAATGGTTTTTGATCCTTCCTGAGTTAGCACTGGACAGGTGACTAAGAACACAGACTTTATTCTTAAACCAACTTGATTCAATTCTGCACTCAGCCACCCCCTAGCTGTATACTATAAAGTTAGACCTTTTATGTTTTAAAATGCTGGTTTCTTTATCTGCAGCTAAGACTGATTCGTTTTGGAGGATTTTGTGAGGATTAGAGGAGACAGCACCTGAAGAGGGCTTAGTACAGTTCCTGGTACCTAAAAAGCTCTCTCTAAATGTTAACTCTGCTAACTCTTATTATTAATATGACAGCATTCCTGGCAGTTATTTAAAGCAAAGAAACTTTGCAGCTGAATAATCAAGAGGACAATGACCCAGTCTTATTTGCAGCCTATGAAACAAGCAGTAACAAAAAAAAATCTTATTTCATCTCTTTTACTAGATAGTAAAAGATTAATATTTGACATTTACATAGCACCTGCAAAATATAAAACAGCTGGGGTTGGTGTTTCATAAAGGAGCCCTCAAAGGGTTCTACCTTCAGGACAGATCTCATTAAAATCAAAGCAACATGACATTATCACCCTCCTTAAAGGAATGACCGAATTATGCATTTTCACAGAGAAACTGACCATAATAGAGCATAAAAAATTATCTACTCCTTATATAAAATTTCCTCACCCTATTACTCCTTGGAATACCACATGTAGGCCAGATCAAGTTCCCTTAAGAAATAAATAATCAGAAATTAAATTATGAAACACATAAAGAACCCATTGTATGCATCAAAATAAATAATGAAGTCCTTGCCATAGGGAAAGAGGACTGAAGAGGAAGGAAGGGGAGAAGGAGGAGACACACTTAACACTCCCAAGCATGTGCTTAGTGCATGATCTCACATCATCCTAACAACCCTAAGAAGTAGGCACTAAGTATACTCTTCAAATGATAGATACCAAAAAACTAAATATAACTGGTTCACTGTTACATAGCCAGTGAGTAGTAGAGATGAGATGCCAACTCAATTCCCTTTGTTCCAAGAACTGTATTCCAATTCCCTACATTATAATACTGAGGGCACTCTGTGAAAGTGTCTAAACAACAAAAAAAAATTAATTCATTCAATAACCATTTATGATCTCCAGGACTCTCGCTAAATTTCACATCACTAGAATTGAAGAAAACTTTTGGATACAAAAGAATATACATGGAGTTTCTACTAAACTTTACTGATGTCAAAGAATAGCAAACCACCCTTAAGGAATTTTAAGGAGGCTGTGAATAGTCTTGAATGTCCTTAATAGTTTAGTCTTGAAATGCCATGTTGAATATCCAGAAATCTTATTTGGATGATTCTTGGATCTGATCCTCTGAAGTATTTCTCTTTTCAATATGATCTTAGTAGAATGAATGAATGATTGTTGTCGTGTTGATTGGGCACAGTCACACCTACTGTGACTGTAATTTATTTATTTATTTTTTTTTTAATTTTTTTTTTATAGGTGTTCAATTTACTAACATACAGAATAACACCCAGTGCCCGTCACCCATTCACTCCCACCCCCCGCCCTCCTCCCCTTCTACCACCCCTAGTTCGTTTCCCAGAGTTAGCAGTCTTTACGTTCTGTCTCCCTTTCTGATATTTCCCACACATTTCTTCTCCCTTCCCTTATTTTCCCTTTCACTATTATTTATATTCCCCAAATGAATGAGAACATATAATGTTTGTCCTTCTCCGACTGACTTACTTCACTCAGCATAATACCCTCCAGTTCCATCCACGTTGAAGCAAATGGTGGGTATTTGTCATTTCTAATAGCTGAGTAATATTCCATTGTATACATAAACCACATCTTCTTTATCCATTCATCTTTCGTTGGACACCGAGGCTCCTTCCACAGTTTGGCTATCGTGGCCATTGCTGCTAGAAACATCGGGGTGCAGGTGTCCCGGCGTTTCATTGCATTTGTATCTTTGGGGTAAATCCCCAACAGTGCAATTGCTGGGTCGTAGGGCAGGTCTATTTTTAACTGTTTGAGGAACCTCCACACAGTTTTCCAGAGTGGCTGCACCAGTTCACATTCCCACCAACAGTGTAAGAGGGTTCCCTTTTCTCCGCATCCTCTCCAACATTTGTGGTTTCCTGCCTTGTTAATTTTCCCCATTCTCACTGGTGTGAGGTGGTATCTCATTGTGGTTTTGATTTGTATTTCCCTGATGGCAAGTGATGCAGAGCATTTTCTCATATGCATGTTGGCCATGTCTATGTCTTCCTCTGTGAGATTTCTGTTCATGTCTTTTGCCCATTTCATGATTGGATTGTTTGTTTCTTTGGTGTTGAGTTTAATAAGTTCTTTATAGATCTTGGAAACTAGCCCTTTATCTGATATGTCATTTGCAAATATCTTCTCCCATTCTGTAGGTTGTCTTTGAGTTTTGTTGACTGTATCCTTTGCTGTGCAAAAGCTTCTTATCTTGATGAAGTCCCAATAGTTCATTTTTGCTTTTGTTTCTTTTGCCTTCGTGGATGTATCTTGCAAGAAGTTACTATGGCCGAGTTCAAAAAGGGTGTTGCCTGTGTTCTTCTCTAGGATTTTGATGGAATCTTGTCTCACATTTAGATCTTTCATCCATTTTGAGTTTATCTTTGTGTATGGTGAAAGAGAGTGGTCTAGTTTCATTCTTCTGCATGTGGATGTCCAATTTTCCCAGCACCATTTATTGAAGAGACTGTCTTTCTTCCAATGGATAGTCTTTCCTCCTTTATCGAATATTAGTTGCCCATAAAGTTCAGGGTCCACTTCTGGATTCTCTATTCTGTTCCACTGATCTATGTGTCTGTTTTTGTGCCAGTACCACACTGTCTTGATGACCACAGCTTTGTAGTACAACCTGAAATCTGGCATTGTGATGCCCCCAGATATGGTTTTCTTTTTTAAAATTCCCCTGGCTATTCGGGGTCTTTTCTGATTCCACACAAATCTTAAAATAATTTGTTCTAACTCTCTGAAGAAAGTCCATGGTATTTTGATAGGGATTGCATTAAACGTGTATATTGCCCTGGGTAACATTGACATTTTCACAATATTAATTCTGCCAATCCATGAGCATGGAATATTTTTCCATCTCTTTGTGTCTTCCTCAATTTCTTTCAGAAGTGTTCTATAGTTTTGAGGGTATAGATCCTTTACATCTTTGGTGAGGTTTATTCCTAGGTATCTTATGCTTTTGGGTGCAATTGTAAATGGGATTGACTCCTTAATTTCTCTTTCTTCAGTCTCATTGTTAGTGTATAGAAATGCCACTGACTTCTGGGCATTGATTTTGTATCCTGCCACGCTACCGAATTGCTGTATGAGTTCTAGCAATCTTGGGATGGAGACTTTTGGGTTTTCTATGTAGAGTATCATGTCATCAGCGAAGAGGGAGAGTTTGACTTCTTCTTTGCCAATTTGAATGCCTTTAATGTCTTTTTGTTGTCTGATTGCTGAGGCTAGGACTTCCAGTACTATGTTGAATAGCAGTGGTGAGAGTGGACATCCCTGTCTTGTTCCTGATCTTAGGGGAAAGGCTCCCAGTGCTTCCCCATTGAGAATGATATTTGCTGTGGGCTTTTCATAGATGGCTTTTAAGATGTCGAGGAATGTTCCCTCTATCCCTACACTCTGAAGAGTTTTGATCAGGAATGGATGCTGTATTTTGTCAAATGCTTTCTCTGCATCCAATGAGAGGATCATATGGTTCTTGGTTTTTCTCTTGCTGATATGATGAATCACATTGATTGTTTTACGGGTGTTGAACCAGCCTTGTGTCCCAGGGATAAATCCTACTTGGTCATGGTGAATAATTTTCTTAATGAACTGTTGGATCCTATTGGCCAGTATCTTGTTGAGAATTTTTGCATCCATGTTCATCAGGGATATTGGTCTGTAATTCTCCTTTTTGGCGGGGTCTTTGTCTGGCTTTGGAATTAAGGTGATGCTGGCTTCATAGAACGAATTTGGAAGTACTCCATCTCTTTCTATCTTTCCAAACAGCTTTAGGAGAATAGGTATGATTTCTTCTTTAAACGTTTGATAAAATTCTCCTGGGAAGCCATCTGGCCCTGGACTCTTGTGTCTTGAGAGGTTTTTGATGACTGCTTCAATTTCCTCCCTGGTTATTGGCCTGTTCAGGTTTTCTATGTCTTCCTGTTCCAGTTTTGGTAGTTTGTGGCTTTCCAGGAATGCGTCCATTTCTTCTAGATTGCCTAATTTATTGGCGTATAGCTGTTCATAATATGTTTTTAAAATCGTTTGTATTTCCTTGGTGTTGGTAGTGATCTCTCCTTTCTCATTCATGATTTTATTAATTTGAGTCTTCTCTCTCTTCTTTTTAATAAGGCTGGCTAATGGTTTATCTATCTTATTAATTCTTTCAAAGAACCAACTCCTGGTTCTGTTGATCTGTTCCACAGTTCTTCTGGTCTCGATTTCGTTGAGTTCTGCTCGAATCTTTATTAGCTCCCTTCTTCTCTTGGGTGTAGGATCTATTTGCTGTTTTTTCTCTAGCTCCTTTATGTGTAAGGTTAGCTTTTGTATTTGAGTTCTTTCCAGTTTTTGAATGGATGCTTGTATTGCGATGTATTTCCCCCTTAGGACTGCTTTTGCTGCATCCCAAAGATTTTGAACGGTTGTATCTTCATTCTCATTAGTTTCCATGAATCTTTTTACTTCTTCCTTAATTTCCTGGTTGACCCTTTTATCTTTTAGCAGGATGGTCCTTAACCTCCACGTGTTTGAGGTCCTTCCAAACTTCTTGTTGTGATTTAGTTCTAATTTCAAGGCATTATGGTCCGAGAATATGCAGGGGACAATCCCAATCTTTTGGTATCGGTTCAGACCCGATTTGTGACCCAATATGTGGTCTATTCTGGAGAAAGTTCCATGTGCGCTTGAGAAGAATGTGTATTCAGTTGAGTTTGGATGTAAAGTTCTGTAGATATCTGTGAAATCCATCTGGTCCAGTGTATCATTTAAAGCTCTCGTTTCTTTGGAGATGTTTTGCTTAGAAGACCTATCGAGTATAGAAAGAGCTAGATTGAAGTCACCAAGTATAAGTGTATTATTATCTAAGTATTTCTTCACTTTGGTTAATAATTGATTTATATATTTGGCAGCTCCCACATTTGGAGCATATATATTGAGGATTGTTAAGTCCTCTTGTTGAATAGATCCTTTAAGTATGATATAGTGTCCCTCTTCATCTCTCACTACAGTCTTTGGGGTAAATTTTAGTTTATCTGATATAAGGATGGCTACCCCTGCTTTCTTTTGAGGACCATTCGAATGGTAAATGGTTCTCCAACCTTTTATTTTCAGGCTGTAGGTGTCCTTCTGTCTAAAATGAGTCTCTTGTAGACAGCAAATAGATGGGTCCTGCTTTTTTATCCAGTCTGAAACCCTGCGCCTTTTGATGGGGTCATTAAGCCCGTTCACATTCAGAGTTACTATTGAGAGATATGAGTTTAGTGTCATCATGATATCTATTCAGTCTTTGTTTTTGTGGACTGTTCCACTGAACTTCTTCTTAAAGGGGAATTTTAAGAGGCCCCCTTAAAATTTCTTGCAGAGCTGGTTTGGAGGTCACATATTCTTTCAGTTGCTGCCTGTCTTGGAAGCTCTTTATCTCTCCTTCCATTTTGAATGAGAGCCTTGCTGGATAAAGTATTCTTGGTTGCATGTTCTTCTCATTTAGGACCCTGAATATATCCTGCCAGCCCTTTCTGGCCTGCCAGGTCTCTGTGGAGAGGTCTGCTGTTACCCTAATACTCCTCCCCATAAAAGTCAGGGATTTCTTGTCTCTTGCTGCTTTAAGGATCTTCTCTTTATCTTTGGAATTTGCAAGCTTCACAATTAAATGTCGAGGTGTTGAACGGTTTTTATTGATTTTAGGGGGGGATCTCTCTATTTCCTGGATCTGAATGCCTGTTTCCCTTCCCAGATTAGGAAAGTTTTCAGCTAGAATTTGTTCAAATACATATTCTGGCCCTCTGTCCCTTTCGGCGCCCTCGGGAACCCCAATTAAACGTAGGTTTTTCTTCCTCAGGCTGTCGTTTATTTCCCTTAATCTATCTTCATGGTCTTTTAATTGTTTGTCTCTTTTTTCCTCAGTTTCCCTCTTTGCTATCAACTTGTCTTCTAGGTCACTCACTCGTTCTTCCACCTCGTTAACCCTCGTCGTTAGGACTTCTAGTTTGGATTGCATCTCATTCAATTGATTTTTAATTTCTGCCTGATTAGCTCTAAATTCTGCAGTCATGAAGTCTCTTGAGTCCTTTATACTTTTTTCTAGAGCCACCAGTAGGTGTATAATAGTGCTTCTGAATTGGCTTTCTGACATTGAATTGTAATCCAGATTTTGTAACTCTGTGGGAGAGAGGACTGTTTCTGATTCTTTCTTTTGAGGTGAGGTTTTCCTTCTAGTCATTTTGCTCAGTGCAGAGTGGCCAAAAGCAAGTTGTATTGGGAAAAAGAGAAAAAGAGAGGAGAGAAAGAAGGAAAGAAAAGAGAAAGAGAAAAAAAAAGGGAAGAAAAAGAAAAAAAAAAACAAAAAAAAAAAAGAAGAAGAAAAAGAGAAAGAAAAAGAAAGGAGAAAAAAAGGGGGTGGGGGAAGGAAACAAATCAAAAAGCAAAACAAAAACAAAAACAAAAACAAAAACAAACAAACAAAAAAAGAACCACCGGGGAGTATCTTCTGATTCTGTGTACTTTAAGTCCCTTGGCTTCTCCTGGAAGTTGTCCGTCTAGCTGGTGTTCTGGGGGAGGGGCCTGTTGTGCTGATTCTCAGGTGTTAGCAGTTGGGGGAGCTGCTGTGCCCCTGCCTGGTGCAGGGCTCGGTGGGGGTTGTTTACCCCGTGAGGCCGCAGGAGGAACAGCCCCAGTGGCGGGGCAGCTCTGGAAACCTGGATTCAGCTCCGGCAGGAACTCCGTCTGCAGGGCCTGGAGGCTCCGGGCGGGGCCGCTGATCTGCTCAGCTGGGGCAGGAGCGTCCTCGCTGTCCTGGGCCCTCCCGGCCTCTGCCTGTCCCGGGGGAGGCGGGATCCTGGGCTGTGTCCCGGCGCCCTGTGCTCCGGAGCCTGCGCTGGTGGATTCGCGCTCCCGGGCCGCGCAGCCCCCTCCGCGGAGCCGCCGCCCGAGCCCCTCCGAGCTGCTCCTGGAACCGCGCAGCCCCCTCCGCACGGAGCCTCTTCCTCTGCCCGAGCCCCTCCGAGCTGCTCCCGGGGCCGCGCAGCCCCCTCCGCGGAGCCGCCGCCCGAGCCCCTCCAGCTGCTCCGGGTCCCGCCGGGTCCCGCCGCCCGCGCTGCAGCCCTTAGGGAGCTCGGCGCACTCTCCTGGGCGCGCAGTTGCTGTTACTGTCCCCGGGAGCCCGAGGGCATCCCCGCCCTCCTGGGTCCTGCTCCACCTCCCCGCGAGCCCCTTTCCGCCCGGGAAGGTCGGTGCAGCTCCTGCTCCTCCGGGACGGGGCTCTCCTGTCCTGGGGACACTCGCCCCGGCCTCAGCCCGGCTCCTCGCGGGCCCCTCCCCCTTGGAGGCCTTTGTTTCTTTACTTCTTTTTCCCCGTCTTCCTACCTTGATAGATGCGCGAACTCTTCTCACTGTCGCATTCCAGCTGGTCTCTCTTTAAATCTCAGGCCGAATTCATAGATTTTCAGGATAATTTGAAGGTTTTCTAGGTAGTTTGGTGGAGACAGGTGATTTGGAGACCCTGCTCTTCCGCCATCTTGCTCCTCCCCCCCTGTGACTGTAATTTAAATTTGAGATAAATCCAAGCGTGATCCATTAGCATGTAGGGGCAGAAAATGAGACCAATTCTCCCTTTTGGGAAAAAGAAAGACTAACATTAGTATCTCCTGCATGTCAGTTACTTACACATATTATATAATGTAATTATCAAAACAAACCAGTGAAGTCAGAATTATTATCCCCAGAAGCAGAAACTGAGTCAGGGCAAGAGGAAAGAATCTGCCCCAAAACACATGACTCATTCATAACTGAGCTAGTTATTCAAATTCTGGTCTCCTAAACTACAAAGCTCATAAAGTCCAGGAAAATATGGATAGTTTCTCTCCACATTTTGAAGAATGATTTTAATAGTAATAAAAAAGTTCCTTTTTTTTCTCTTTCTTATATTTTACTTTCTAAAGAAATAAAAGATCAAACATTGGGATTTTTAAAATCTGCCACAGTTTCTACGATCAAGGGTTGTAACAGTATTTGCCACAGGTAGTAAAAGTCTACTTAGTTTGGGGAAATGCTTCAAAGGCCTTTCAGTTATGGAAACTTCATTTGTGCTGGAAAAGCACAAACTTACCTTCTCTACGTATCGAAGCAACTTGGTGTTTTACTTACATGAAGATGTTCTTCTAATGTTAAGGTTTTTTAAAATTTTGTTTTGTTTTGTCTGCATTGAAAATGGAGACAGAGAGAAAGAGAGAGAGAGAGAGAGAAGTAACAGGGGTCATTGATTTAATACTTGGGAAGAGAAAAGAGTCTGAAATTTGAGATAAGTAGAACCACAACAATGATGACAAGCAGTGACTACTTAAGAGGGAATGGGACTTGGGGAGAAATAATAGTATGGTACCGTGGTATAGTGTTTTTACTATTTTATTTTTTTAAGTTTTATTTATTTATTCATGGGAGACACACAGAGAGAGGCAGAGGCATAGGCAGAGGGAGAAGCAGGCTTGCTGCAAAGAGCCTGATGTGGGACTCGATCCCAAGACCCCAGGATCATGACCCAAGCCGAAGGCAGACCCTCAATCACTGAGCCATCCAGATGCCCCTTTTTACTATCTTATTAATTTCTTATGCTATCCTAAAATTCTGTTTTTTATAAATTTATTTTTTATTGGTATTCAATTTGCCAACATATAGAATAACACCCAGTGCTCATCCCATCAAGTGCCCCCCTCAGTGCCCATCACCCAGTCACCCCCAACACCTGCCCACCTCCCTTTCTACCACCCCTAGTTTGTTTCCCAGAGTTAGAAGTCTCTCATGTTCTGTCTCCCTTTCTGATATTTCCCACTCATTTTTCTCCTTTCCCCTTTATTCCCTTTCACTATTTTTTATATTTCCTAAATGAATGAGACCATATAATGTTTGTCTTTCTCCGATTGACTTATTTCACTCAGCATAATACCCTCCAGTTCCATCCACATCGAAGCAAATGGTGGGTATTTGTCGTTTCTAATGGCTGAGGAATATTCCGTTGTATACATAGACCACAGCTTCTTTATCCATTCATCTTTCGATGGACACCGAGGCTCCTTCCACAGTTTGGCTATTGTGGACATTGCTGCTAGAAACATCGGGGTGCAGGTGTCCCGGCGTTTCACTGCATCTGTATCTTTGGGGTAAATCCCCAGCAGTGCAATTGCTGGCTCGTAGGGCAGGTCTATTTTTAACTCTTTGAGGAACCTCCACACAGTTTTCCAGAGTGGCTGCACTAGTTCACATTCCCACCAACAGTGTAAGAGGGTTCCCTTTTCTCCACATCCTCTCCAACATTTGTGGTTTCCTGCCTTGTTAATTTTCCCCATTCTCACTGGTGTGAGGTGGTATCTCATTGTGGTTTTGATTTGTATTTCCCTGATGGCAAGTGATGCAGAGCATTTTCTCATGTGCTTGTTGGCCATGTCTATGTCTTCCTCTGTGAGATTTCTGTTCATGTCTTTTGCCCATTTCAAGATTGGCTATCCTCAAATTCACGTGAAAATCTAATACACATAGGAACCTTATATCAGACATGCTTCAGAAGCTCTGTTTACCCATGGAGCAGGACGGCAAGCACTAATATCTAATACTTCTTGGATGCTTACATTTGTGATGATCTCTGTTCTCATCTATTTATATGTGTCACCTTCTTCCACAGCAAGCATGGGAAGGAAGTGCTTGCATTATGTCCATTTTTTTTTTTTTTCTGTAGAAGCTGAGAGCCAAAGAGATGACATTTCTTGGCCATGGTTACATAGTGAGTAAAAGTTGGAGCTGAGATTTGAATCTGAGGCTTCACTCTTAACCACTTTCAGTGATAATGATACAACTATCCCCATACTTCCTCTTGTCAGAAGCCATCACCCTGATAAAGTATATTTTTCAAAAAAGTAGTTGGGGGTTTTCCACAATGCACACCAATCCCTGAGATTGAGTGATTAGTGGTAAGTAGCAACCACTGAGAGTAAAGAAGCTGTCGATAGCTTGGATCTGATACAAAAACTCATGTCCTCAAATAATCTGTAGCAAGCAGTGGGGTGTTACTCAGAATATAGGAGGGAATCAAGCATCCCATACCAGAGGTACAGGAGAATGGTTAAAGTACGCTACCATTTCTCTCATTTATTTTTCAAGACATCTTGGACGACCTTGCCCAGAGAACCTCAGCAATCTCACACTGGTTGTGCCACATGGAATTGCTTTCTTCATTCTGCCCACAGATGTCATCTCTATATATTTCAGCAGAGACTAAATGAATCAGGGATGTGGAAAGCTAAATCCTATTGCTAGAGATAACTCTGGAAACGTTAGATTATCTGCAACTTTGGCTTTAGCATTTGCCAACTTCTTATTCAACTCATGTCTTTTAATTCTTTCTACTACAGTCATCCTCTCCCGTTCTTACCCTAACTATATAGATAGTACCCTGCATCCCACCCCTAGCCCAAGAGTTATGCACTTCAAGTATTTTAATTTGCTACCAAAAAATATGTTCATCTTCCTGCTAACACTATATTGTAATATGTATAATCACATGATAACATTTATATATATTATATATTAATACATATATAAATATATTAATGGCTTCAAAGCCATTCCTGTAATAGTGTCCTTTCTACTCACTAGCTATGGCAGTTTTCAAGTGTGGCTACAAATCTCTGATTTTCTTACTATTGAGAAGTGAAGTCTATGTCCCCTCACCTTGCACTTGGATGGGAATTGACTACTTCCACCAGTGGAACATGGCAGAAATAGTATGTGCTTCCAAAGCTAGGTCTTAAAAGGTCATCTGACTTCCTCCTTACTCACTGGAACACTTTCTCTGGGAGTCCTGAACTGCCATATGAAAGGTCTGACTATCCTGAAACCACAATGATGACATCTTACATAAACATTTAAGTCGATAGTTCTAGCTAAGTTCATTCTTTCTGTCACACCTGCCAACACAGGAGGACAGAAGTTGCCAGGTAATTCTAGGACCCAGCCATTCAGCCACTCCCAGCCATCTGAGTCCTGATTGTTGAGGTCCCAGACAGAGATAAGCCATCCAGGTGTGCACTAATAAAATGTTTTTTTGTTTTATGATTCTTTTGTTTTGGGGTAGTTGTTATGGAACATCAGATGATCAAAACACCAGCATTTTAATACGCTTTCAAGAATAAGAGAGAAGGGATGCTTGGGTGGCTCAGCAGTTGAACGTCTGCCTTTGGATCAGGGTGTGATCCCGAGTTGCGGAACTGAGTCCCACATAGGGCTCCCTGCATATAGCCTGCTTCTTCCTCTGCCTATGTCTCTGCCTCTCTCTCTCTCTCTCTCCCTGTGTCTCTCATAAATAAATAAATAAATAAATAAATAAATAAATAAATAAATAAATAAATAAAATATTTAAAAAAAAAGAATAAGAGAGAAAAGGATAGAACAACAGTTGCTATTACCTTGGAACCTACACATAGAAATATGTCTTGCCAAAGGACATTAATTATCAGTTATATCTCAACAGAGAAAAGATAGAAAACTCCTGCCTTATAGTTTTTGAGTCTGCTGAAGGAAAGCCTTACCATTCCCCTTCTTTACCAACACATATCAAAACCATCATATCTCATGATGGACAAGATGTTGAATTTCAAGTACCAGAGACGCAATTCAAACAAATTTAAATTTAACAGAGTGTTTTATTGGCTCATATACCTAGGAAGAATAATAGATTAGCACTTAAGAATCAAAGAGCTGCCTGGAATAGGACATGGTGTCAAGAGACTCAGATCATCAGGACTCTCTCCCTCTGACTTCCAATCTCTGATTATCTCTGTTTGACTTTATTTGACTGTTTGACTGTTTGACTTTGTTTTTGAAAGTGATAACCAGCAACCAACTTCTTAACCTCCAATCTAGCAGTATTAGCAGAACACCACCATCAACAGAAGGAAAGTTTTCCCAGGAGTCATTTAACAATCCTATAAAAGAATCCTGAGTTGACTTATTGAATTACAGATTTACCCCTTGGGCTGATTATTGTCAGGAAGGGTATTATTATTGGTCCTGCCTGAGGAAGGTCATCCTTGTGCTGAGGCCTAGAGGAAATAATTTGCAGCCCCACGTCGGCCACATGCAATGTGGGAAAAGATTCCCAGTGGGGGCACTTTGACTATAATAAGAAAGACTGTGCTGAGGCTGCTGCTTCACCAAGGACTAGTCTCTGTCCACCCTACCCCACTGTAAGAACTGGATTATATTCATAAGTTCTTCCTTTATCTTTCTTCTTAAGTTATATTCTAAAGTGAATGGAAGGGTACTGCTATGGTCTAAATATTTGTGCCCTGTGCCCCTCTCACCAGTGGCCACCAATTCATATGTTGAAACCTAACTGTCAATGTCATTGTTTTTGGAGTGGGGTCTTTAGGAAGTGGTCATCAGGGTGAAGGCCTCATGAATGGGATCAGTGCTCTGGTAAGGGAGGCCCCAAAGTGACCTCTTGACCCTTTCAACATGTGAGGACAGTGAAATGACAACCACCTATAAGAAAGCAGACTCTTACTAGACACTAAATCTTCTGGCACCTTGATCTTGAAATTCATAGCCCTAGAACTGTAAGAAATGAATTTGTTTTTTTTTATAAGCCACCTACTCTATGGCATTTTATTACAGCACCCTAAATGGACAAAGACAGGTACATAAGTTTGAGTTGCGTGATTATTCACTTGGGGGGAAGAAAGCTGTTAATGATGATGACGTGAGAAAAGAATACTGAATGTGGGAAGTTGGGAAATATTTCTTTGAGGATGCAAGGAATCTGCTTCTAAAAGTGGTTGGATCTTCTGAAAGAAATGGAGATGCTGATTGGTAGGAAGCTGCTCAAGAGAGTCCTTTCAATTGAATATTCAAATCAATGACCATTAAAGATATAGTTACTGATTTCTTTCTATAAAATAATGCATGAGGTATACAAAGAATTAAAGATAATAGAGGGTACCATGAAGACTGCAAATTGGCCACAGAATGACCCAGAATAAGAGACCAAAGTGACCAATCTATAAAGAAGTGACTTACAGACAGTTACATGAAGCAGCCTGACCTGAAGAGATTTTTGTCAGCAGGAGCATTGCAAAAAGTTTCTATAGGTGGCTTTACAGGTTTGGCCTTAGAGAAATATGGTGTGCTCCTGTGTGACCCACGCCTTCTGTGGCCTGAAAGTGACACTCGCAGTGAAAATGTTGACTCATTTATGCTACCGAAGCTAACCTAGGGGGAATTATGACCATGGAAACCTCAGTGTAGAACATCAGTACTCAGGCAGGGCAGGCCTAAATGAAGTACTTCCTCAGAATGGCCTGGAATAAAAATATGCAGTGTGAGTTAGAAGAAGATAAGGCACAGATAAAAGTCAGAGAAATTCCCGGGATGAAGGTCAGGGAAGTAAAGTGAGGGTATAAACAAGAAGTAAGTGTTGAAAAGATCAGATACCAATCAGGAATCAGAATAAATTGTAAATACTTGGAAAGGGCAAACCATTAGAAGACAGACAGTGGGGAAATGGTCCAGGCCCCCCGCTCTCTTCAACCACGTGTGGACTTTAAGGAATGGGGACAAATAAACTGATCTAAAGATACAAAATTTAATATATACTTAGAGGATTTCAAACCATTGGATTCACTCATTTCTTCAATTCCTGATAATATGAGTTTTATTTTGTTTTCATGAAAAGTTATTTTTGCATATTGTGGCCAATAGAGTTGTAGCAGAGAGATTGTTCTAATATACAAGAGGTGGCTCAAGATTGCAGACACGTCTATGAAGTAAATAGGGACCCTTTATGGCACAGACATCTCAGAACTAAGGTTTACACCTGATTCTCCCTACAACTTGATTTATGGACTGGTTAACCTATTCTTACAGCAAGATTCTTCTCTCATAGATCTGCCTAATCTGTTATGTTAACAGCATTTAGTTAGTTCCAGCTGTTCCCAATATTTAGCCACTTCATACCCTGTAAGCCTGTCCCCATTATGCTTGAAACAGGTAGCAACTTTGGAAACACTGCCTTACGAAAACCAGAATTGGCTATGTAGGAACACTCTGGGTAGGCTGAACAACACATCCTTTTCCATGTGTCTAACACCATCTGGAAGCATTTTATTTTTCATGAAAATGCAGGTCACTTGATTATCCTATGGTTCATTGCTCTAGAAAATGTTTCCTAAATAAAAATAACTAACAAAAAACCCTCAAAAAATACAGAACAGAACATTTTAATACGGTCCTTTATTAGGATGATTTCAGTGGCCAAGAATTTAGAGAGATCAGCTCCCAAATAAATCAACATAGAAATGATGTATTTGGGCCAGGGGGTATTTAAATACTAATTGACAATATGGCAAAGATTAAAAAGAGTACACTTCTAAAAAAATCTTTGAAATGGATTTAATTCCCCAAAGCCACTACCATACCCAAATCTGATCATGTAAAACTCATGCTTAAAAATACTTGAAAAAATGTAGTAATCATCATTTGTCTCCTTTTTTACCTCTAAACTTTCAAAAATTAATACCAAAAGAACTTTTACTCGTGGGTTTTGGTTTATTCTACTAAAGAGAGTAGAAACTACACCTTAGGTTTTCACTGCATGAAAAAGATGAACATGGAGCTGGAAGGAATTTTAAAAATCGATAACCAAAGCTGCTAAAGTATGGAATTAGTTACCTGAGAGAAAGGAGATGAGTAAAGAATCATATTCTAGAACAGATCTTCAAAACTCAAAGACTGGGAGCTAGACTTACACGTGAAATAGTAAGATGTAAGCAATATGGAGAAGTGGAGACAGTGAAACCTGGAGAGTGTGTTCTCCATCTATTGAAATTCAAAATCACACCACTTCAAACACTATGGTGGGATCAAATCAAAGTTTACTGTACCTTGAATATCATCAGTATTTGATGAACACTGAGGACTTGCTACTTTCATTGTGCTGCAGTAGATAATCATTATTAGGCACTGTGCAAAGCTCTTAAATACTTTCTATACTTTACTCTTCAGCTCTCTGAAGTGACATGATTATTTTCATTTCACAGAAGAGGAAACTGAAGTGTAGTACGGGGTGTAGGGCAATTCCTGGCATGTAGGCATTCAACGAGTGTTTGTTAAAAGTCTAAATAAATAACAAAATCTTCTCCTTCTAGATTTTATGCTACAATATGGGGCTAAGACTGAAAACTTATTTTTCATTTGTTTGTTGAATTCTTATTTTTCTTTCTCTCTTTCTTTCTTCTTTCTTTCTTTCTTTCTTTCTTTCTTTCTTTCTTTCTTTCTTTCTTCTTTCTTTCTCCTTCCATCCTTCCTTCCTTCCTTCCTTCCTTCCTTCCTTCCTTCCTTCCTTCCTTCCTTCCAACCTTCCTTCCTTCCTTTTCCTATTAAATTTTGTCTATAGGGGACCTTAGAAGGGCTGAAAGGCAGGAAGAGGGGAGAGAGCTTCCTCCTTGAGTTTGCCATTCCATTCAGCATCACATAACAACAACCCTCTTCCCAATACCAGCAGTTGGTTTGGGTCTTCAACTTTGACGCTCCCAGAACCAGCCCCACTGCATCCCCTCAGAGCTACCAGCAGCAGCCACACAGGGCCTCCTGCTGGGAGGCCCTAGCCCTAATTCTGTGATGCCTATTTTCTGAACTCTTGAGGGATCAACATCAACGAGGTGTCACCCCTTCCTCAGAAGTTTGAGTCTTTAGCTTCTCAGAGACTCCTGTGAGCTCCTAAATATAATACCAACCTGTTAGCTTCTTCTCCTCAGAGTTTTAGATCTGGCTCTGTGAGGTCTCTCTTTTGAGTTTCTAGACCCTGAAAACCCTCTTCTTTTCCTTTTACTCCAGCCTAGGGATAGAAGCTCCTTCTTGTGTTACCTCAGAGCTTCCTGTTTTGCTAGTTCAGAATTCCAATCCCAGATTAATCAATTCCCAATATTCTTCCCATCAAAATACCTGATGTGATTCTTGTTTTCTGATACAGGAGAGCTACCTTGTAAGACTGTCTTGGAGATTAATTAATACCTGGCTCATAGTAGATGCTCATTAACCATTATTTGATTCCTCACTTAGAACAAACCACAACATTACTTCTCTCTCCAGGTTAGTATCTTTGACATATTTGGTAAGCATACCTTCAATGCCTTCATCCAAAATAAAGCCAATAATGTTAAACAGAAGAACTAGGCTAACAATGAAACTATTTCATGTCACTATAACCCCCCTTCAAAATTTGCTTCATTCTTTTAAACAATATTCTCTGGGTATGTTTCCTGGGCAGGTATTATTTTCATTATTAGATTATAAAAGAATAAAACTATTTCCATTTTCAGAAAAAAAAGAAAAACATTTAGTGCTTTACACAAGTTTTGTCCATAACATAATGAACTGAAAAGAGCACTGGCATGAGAAAATTAATCTTAGTTCTTCTGGTAACTAAGGTGTGATGGCAGGCAGGTTCCTGACCCTCTCTCCTTTCCAGGTCCCTTAAAAGGAAAATGGGGAACTTCAATGAAGCAACCTTCAAGAATTCTTTAAGCTTTCTTACTCTAAAATAGGAAATAGTGTTACCTCTACATATTTCAGATCACTAAGATATTTCTGACAATGAAATGATTCTCAACTGACTATATTTTCAGGAGCAAGAAGTTGAAGTTGGGAAGCAAATGGTTCCCTCTTTAAGGAAATGTGAAGCTAGTTCTACCAAACCTGGAAAAAAAATCCAAGTGAAATTAATTTCTTAAACATGTCAGTACTTCCATGGTCAATTCACTTTTGGAATTCAAGTCTAAGGAGTCTAAGAGGAAGGGAAGCTAGTCTAGCCAAAATTATAATTATGAGGAAGCTACTATGCCTTCTTATCATGACAAAGCCTCTTTATAATAATGGCAGGGCTAGTGGTATGATGTGATCATAACACTATCCAATTATGTGGGAGTAGAATATGTGTTAAACTTGCCAACTAGAACATCAAGTTCAGTTAACAATTTTTTTGTGGCCCTCAAATTGCCACTGTGGCATCCATCTGTCTCCTCACCAGGGACTTCAAACAGTGTAGCTGATGCCACAGGCAGCAGCTAGCTGTAGTTCCTCTCCTACGGGTTTAGAAAGAGATAACCACAACCACTAAAGCCAAAGAATTTTTGCAGCTTCACTACTGTCCAAGTAAATATCCTCATTCCAAAGTCATAAATTGACAAGAGCCTAAAATATCTGCAGAAAGAAAAGCCCAGATTAGAAAAGACAGAAATTTTATTCCCATGATTGCCTTCTAAACAAAACATTTTTTTTCTGGAGGTCTTGGTCCTTTTTATCCCCTCCTCCCTCCCTTCCTTCTTTCTTTCCTTTTTCCCCCTTCTTTGTTTCCTTGCTTCCTTTGTTCTTTCCTGCCTTCTTGCCTTTCCTTAAAAAATAGATGGCCTCTATATTTATGAGGCTATTACAGTATTAGGCACTACTTGAACAAAAATGAAAACCATAGTCCCTAAATTCACATAGCTTTCAATCTAGAAAAATAAAAATAAAATCACATATGAGAGTAGAATTGAGTAATATTTGCTATAAAAAAAAGATAGATATTGGATTCTATAAGAGTACAAAGCAAACCAAGGTGGGAAGTTGGTGCCAGAAAAGAAGGGGTGCTTTATATGGACCATGAAGAGTAAGTCAGAGTGATGTCGTAGGAGAGAGAAGAAAAAAAAGGACATCTAGACAGAATGTGTAGCATGTGAATACTTAGACACATGAGGAGAAGCCCAGCAGCTCCAAAGCCTATGAAACAAGCACCTGGGCTGTTAGGGTCTAAAGAGAAAGGTCAAAAGAGAAATCTTTGAAGAGAGTTTGATGTGACTGATTTACATTGTAGAAAAATTATTTTGGGATCTTTGTGGAGAATAGATTACAGCAGGTGAAAGTGGAAAAGGAGGGGAGGACATTAGACACCAATGTAGCGTTTCAAGGATGACCAAGGGGCATTTGGAGCAAGATGGCAGCAACAGGAGTAAGCAGGAAAGGACAGACAAGAGATTGCAGAGAAATGGAGTTGAAGGACTGCATGCTGGAGGGTGTCAATGAAAGGGAAAGAGGGGTCCAGGACGACTCCTAAGACTTTATTTTGTTGTTAGTTATTTTTTATCTTTGCTGGGTCTCAATTGTATATGCTCAAGAGCAGGAATTGAGACCTATATTTTTTGGAAAAAAATCAGACTGCTATTTTTTCTCTCATTCATAATTGTGGTACCTAAAATCCTTTCACTGTGGAGACTTATTTCTGTTATTTCGAAGGTGTATTGTTCCATAGGAATTCCAAAATACCACACACAACACCCCAGCTAAGACTAATATCTAAGCCCATTATTTTTTTTAAGTCTCTTCTTCTTCATTATTCAGAGAAGTACTCCTAAGAAAAAGAAAGTAAATATTTTTTTCTCAGAGGATTGCTGGACATAATATTTTTCTCCTATGTTAATGTTTATGTAGCAATAATATTTTAATGACAATATTTTTCACTAGCCCCTGAGAATAATTATGTTCTAAGAATACATATCAAGGTTATCATATGGCTTTTTATAGCCTTTATACTATTAAGTATCCACAAAGATAAAGATTTCCCATTTGATATGCACAGCCTCAAGTGGTTTTTGGGAGAAGCTCTCCCTATTAAGGAGAGTGATTATAGTTAGATAAGCTAGATATAAATCGAAGGGAGGAATATTGGATATTAGTGGTCTAGTACCAGGAGGTAGAGAAAAAAAGGGAGGGCGAGATAAAACAATATTTGATGTAAACTTCTCCTTCAAGATCTTTCCATGTTTATCACATCAATTAAAATGGAAAGAAATTAAGGCTACAGATGCATATCTGGGAGTCATTAGACATTGCTCAAAGAGAGGAAAAATAAATAGGGCAGGAATGAAGTCCTGTGAAATTCCAACACTTAAAGGGATAAAATAAGAAGCTTTGAACAAAGACTTGAAGAATTTAGACAGTTCGCTGTGTATCTAATAGAAAGTTATTCTAGGCTAAGAAAGAGGCAATGCAAAGTCCCTGAAAAGTGCCTAGGAAGTGTGAGGGATAGCAAAAATGTCAGTGCAGCTGGAGCACAGCAGGCAAGCAGGGGACCAGAAAGAAATGGGGTCAAGATGTGATGATGAAGGGTCATGCAGAGCTCAGTGACCATTGTCTGGTCTCTGGCTTTTCCTCTGAGAGAAAGGGGATGCTATCACAGGGTATTAAGCAGAGGACTGAAACACTATAGCCACTATGTTTGGAATAGGCTATAGGTTTGGCAAAAGCAGATACAGAGTTATTAGTGAAAATACTTTTAAGGCAAGAGATAATTATGACTCAGACTAGGGAAGTAAGAGTAGAGGAAGTAAGAATTGGTTGAATTGTGAATATATTTCAAAGGTAGAGCCAATAGGATCTCCTTATAAATTGTATGTAGGTATAACAGAAAGAGAACAGTCCAGGATTACTCTAAGAGTTTTTGCCAAGGATCAAATGACTAGTATGTGAGATGGGAAAGGCCATGAGTGCAGCAGGTTTCAGAGAGAAGTACAGAATTCAATTCTGGACATGGTAAGGTTGAGATAAATCTTAGATATCCAAAAGGCAATTTCATGAAGGTGGCTGTTACATGAGTCTGGTGTTTGTGAGATAGAGCTCATCTGGAGCTATAAACTTGGATCATTGGCTGACAGAGGGAACTCAGGCTACGTAACTAGCTGAGATCAACAAGACAGCTAGAGTAGATCAGAGGAGGACCATTGAGTAAGCCTTGCAATCAGAGGAAGACAGAGAAAGAAGGAAAAAAAACAAGAAGACATGGAAATTGATGACTATATGAAGCATATGTAGAAGGAGAGAAGTACGGTATGTCAGATGCTACCAACATGTCAGGATGTGGCCTGAAAACTGGCAACTAGATTCAACAACATGGAAGTAATTAGTGGACCTGACAAGAGAAGTTTTAGTGGAATAGTGGTGATGAGAAGCTGATTAGAAACAATTCTTTCAAGAAATGTTTACATAAATGGGTATAAAGAAATTGGGCAAGCTTGTAGGGAAAGTATGGTAAAGAGAAGTTTGTTTATATTTTAAGATTGGAGAAAAATAGCATGTTTATATACTGATGGGACTATATGAGGGGTGAATGGAAAGTGAAATAGAGATAGCGATATTAGAAGACATGCATAAGGACCTTAAATCTGGGGAATAAAGAGTCCTAGGAGGGTTTATACAGAGGGTCTCAGGGGCAATGGTAGTTAGAACTTTTTTTAGGGATAAGATAAACTAGAGGGTAGGAGGAAAAAGAGCCAGTAGAATTAAAATGGTTTAACATACAGAAGAAAAAGAAATCATACACAGAACTAGTCCCCAAGGATATGAGTGGAGAGAGGATTAGAGTGTAGGTGGAGACTTGATCCATACACACGGGGATAATTCTTCCTCTGATCTGGAAGGAAGAATTATACAGATGAGATGAAAGGTTAAATCAGGAGATGAAAGTGAGGATGTATGTACTTTTGTGGTGCTGCAGAAGGTGAGGACATTTGAGAAATGAAAGGTGAATGCTAAGTGCAAGAAAAGAGTGAACTCTGAACCATTTTCTGAAGGTGGGAAATGGATCATGGCCAAAGATAAGTGAAAAATGAGTTAACTGGCTGAGATTAATGTCCCACAGAATTTGAAGAATCATACATTTATAGTGTCACCAATTCATATAATATTGTGATTCTTTTCCTGCAGTTTTCTTTATAGCTTGATTATAGGAGGTGAGAAGGCAGACAGTGAGTTGATAGGTCCTAGTTTGTGAGGCAGGAGCTTTGGAAATAAAAGGGATCAAGAGTTGGTATTCAAGGTGTGGCAATGATTAACCATGATGTCTAGGTTCAGTAGTGAAGTAAACGAAGTCAGGAGGTGACAAATGGAAACAAATGGAAAGACCAGGAATAGACGGTTCCTGGAGGTAAAAAGAGCAAGTAGCTGTGAAAACTGGAGAATACTGGCATAGACTGATTCCAAATGACAAGTTTAGGGTGCGAATACATAAAGTGAAATGTTCAGACAGCGTAGATGCCTTAGTAAATTCGGATGGGGTCATTTGCATTGATTCTCGAGTCACTGAGGATATTGGTAGAATATGTGACAGAGGGGAAGCTTGTGACCCAGATATTTAAAGCTTGTTTTTATTTTGTTTTGTTTTGTTTGACAGATCCTAAGTTGGTCACTGATTCATTGTAGCATTCATGGAGTTTGCTAAATCCTACGGAAGATCTACTGCTAAAAGTCTGCTAACCTGTGATATAAATGTTCCCTTGGTGTGTTGAAATAATTTAATTACTTCCCTAAGCACCTGTCATATTATAACATAAGAGTTAGGAACAAGAGAGAAGAGAATGATCCCATTAATATTGCTCCATAACAAGCTACCCCAAAACTTTATTTCTTTCTCCTTTTTTTTAAAGATTTTATTTATTCATGAGAGACAGAGAGAGAGACAGAGAGAGAGAGGCAGAGACACAGGCAGAGAGAGAAACAGGCTCTATGCAGGGAAACCAATGTGGGATTCAATCCCAGACCCTGGGATCATGCCCTGAGCCAAAGGCAGGGGCCCAACCACTGAGCCACCCAGGTGTCCCACCAAAACTTTATTTCCTAATTTTTTATTGAAATTAAATTTAGTTAACATATACTCTATTATGAGTTTCAGGGATAGAATTTAATGATTCATCAGTTGCATATAACACCCAGTGCTCATTCCATCAAGTGCCCTCCTTAATGCCCATCACCCAATTACCCCATCCACCCACCAACCTCCTCTCCAGCAGCCTTCAGTTTATTTTTCCTTCCCTTCCTCCATGTTCATGTTTTGTCTCTTAAATTCCACATATGAGTGAAACCATATGGTATTTGTCTTTCTCCAACTAACTTATTTTGCTTACCCTAATACCCTCTAGTTCCATCCATGTCATTGCAAATGGCAAGATTTTTTTTGATGGATGATTAATATTCCATTGTATATATAGGCCACATCTTCTTCATCCATTCATCCAAATGGACATTTGGGCTCTTTCCACAGTTTGGTTGTTGTGGGCACATATAAACATTGGGGCACATGGGCTACCATGAATATGTTTGTATCCTTTGGATAAATGCCTAGCAGTATAATTGCTGGGTCATAGGGTAGCTCTATTTTTAACTTTCAGAGGACCCTCATACTGTTTTCTAAAGTACTACCCCAAAACTTTTTGACCATTTTATTAAGTTCAAGATTCTGAAAGTCAGGAATTCTGAATTCAGGAATTCAGAGAATTCCATGATGTCTGAAGAAACTCAGCAGCTGGGGATGACAGCAGCAGTTGGGATGAAATTATCAAGAACTGTCTTAATTCACATACATGTTGGTCGATGCTATCAGCTGGGACCTTAGCTGGGGCTGTCAACTGGAGCATCTACAGGTTGCCTCTTTTTCTTGGGCTTCCTCACATCATGGGAGCCTCAGATAGTAGATTTTTTTTACACATTTTTTGGCTTCAAAGGTGAGTGTTCCAAGAGCACCATGTAGAAACTGCATGGCTTTTCCTGACCTAGCTTTGGGAGTTACATAGTGTTATTTTTTTTTTTTAAAGATTTTATTTATTTATTTATTTATTTATTTATTTATTTATTTGAGAGAGAAAGTGAGTGAGTGAGCAAGAGAGAGAACACAAGTGGGCAGGGGCAGAGGGAGAGGGAGAAGTAGACTCCCCACTGAGCAGGGAACCCATCATGGGCTCGATCCTGGGACTCCAGGATCATGAACTGAGCTGAAGGAAGACACTTAACTGACTGAGCCACTCAGGTGCTCCAATAGTGTCATTTCAGTTACATGTCCTAGTGACCAGTGAGTCATTTAAGTCAGCCCAAATTGATAGAAAGGGGATACAGACTTCACTTCTCAATTGGAGAAGAATAAAAAACTTGCAAACACGTTTTAGAGCATCTAAGTGATTCATGGGGACTGCTTAACACTCTCCCAAGTCTAGTACTAAATATTTGCTGAGTCCTACTAAAATCTTCCTTGGGGCTCCTGGGTGGCACAGTAGGTTAAGCATCTGATTTTTGGTTTCAGCTCACATCATGATCTCATAGTTGTGAGTTTAAGCCCTGTGTGGGCTCCATACTCAGTGTGGAATCTGCTTGAGATTCTCTCTCCCTCACCCTCTGCCTGTCCTGCTCATGTTTTCTCTCTCTCTCTCTGTCTCTCTAATAAATAAATAAATAAATATATTTTTTTAATCTCCCTTACAGGGTGCCTGGGTGGCTCAGCTGGTTAAGCATCCAACTCTTGATTTTGGCTCAGGTCTTCTGCTCAAATCATGATCTCAGAGTCCTGGGATTGAGCCCCATGTTCAGTTCCATACTCAGCATGGAGTTTCCTTAAGATGCTATCTCTCTCCCTCTCCTTCTATCCCTCCTCCTTCTCTCTCTCTCTCTAAATGAATAAATATAATCTTTAAATTTTTTCCCCTAAATTCTAACTATATGATGTTTTGGAAATGTCAAAACTATGGAGACAGTAAAACAACCAGAGGTTGCCAGGAGTTGGAAAGAAAGAGATGAATAGCTGAGCTGGAGCACAAAGGATTTTTAAGGCAGTGGAAATACACTGTATGATGCTACCATGGTGGATATACATCATTAAACATTTATTCAAACCTATATAATGTACAACATCAAGAGTAAGCTCTAGTGTAAACTATGAACTTTGAGTGATTATAATATGTTATTGTAGGTTCATCCTCATACTAGATGTACAATTGCAGTGGTACATTGAAAATGAGGGAGGTTGTGCATATGTGGGGGTAGGGGTTATTGGGACATCTCTGTACCTTTCTCCCAATTTTGCTCTGAACCTAAAACATATCTAAAAAATAAAGTCTTAAAAAAAACTAAACCATGATGGAAATTATACATAGGTTAAATTTTAAAAAGACAAATTCTTCCTCTGGTGTCTTTAGTAAATTTGAGATTTCCCAATTTTCTAGCCAGTGCTTGAATGTTCTCACTCTCATAAAGTGTGTTTGGGTACATATTAGTAATTCTCTTCATAACTGAAAAACCATCAATTATATGCTGCACAGATTTATAAAAACCACCAGCAAAACCACAGTTCTTCATAGGAAAAAATGCTCATCCAGAGTTTATTTCAACAAAGGTGGCAGTAAACAATACAGAATCATTTTCTCCATTCTTTTTCAATGCATGTGTCTTCTTGGCATGTTGCAAGTTTATGTTATTTCAGTTGTCCTAGTAATTCCTTATGTTTGCTTAAGAACTGCCTAATGTTTATCACTAAGTATAGGTTACTGTGTTGAGTGGATATGCTTTATTTTTATTCTGATGTAATTTAAAAATAGAACAAGTAAGTAAAAGATAATGGTTAGAAGCCAAGGTTCTCTAAAAACTGGATAATACCTTGCAATGGTATTTGCACTGTATGGGAGAATTGAATCAACTACACTCATTCATTTCATAATAATCTCCAGTTAGGACATAGACTGTCCACTATATTCTGAGGTTCACAAGTAACCAGGGAGTTCACAAAAAACAAGAGTGTATTTACATAACTGAATCAAAGTTCTGGGTTACAGGGTGCAATGTGTTGTAGTGTTAGCTACCCTCACCTTGGTGGCTGTGAAATGGAGTTGTTTATATCTAGTTCACCTTTCTACCAGAAAATGACAACAAGATATGGGCAAAATACAAAAAATTAACTGTAGACATCAGAAAAATGCCAAGATGGTCAATACTTGGAGGAGTAAAGATTACAAAGCAAGGGGAAATGCATTGACATGAGCCCCAGATCTCTACCACTTTTTTTCCTGAGGTATTTACTCATTTGTTGGCAGTAGAGCCTGAAGTCCAAGCAGAAAATGGCAGCTAAACATCTTCAACCTTCAGTGATTGATACGAAGATTGTGAAGACAATCCATGTAAACACTTAGCAGAGTTTGGAACATGGTAGGTACTCAATACATGTGTAACGGTACTAAAATAAACACACAGAGGGTCTTCTATGTTCCCATGTCTTCTCTCTTTGCCTTCCCACCCACTTTGTTACGTGTTTGCTATCTAATGCCCTCATCCCCATGGACTTTGACTATCTGATAAACCACAAAGCTTCCAAAAACTGAGCTCTTGGAAAACACAGTTCTGGTGGGTATTGTGATAGTACCAAGAATCATAAGGACAGATGACATGGAGCATCTTTTCATATGCTATTTTACATGTCTGTATCTTCTTTGGTGAGGTGTTATGGTTCAGTTTTAATAACGACTGCCACTGACAATATCTTTTTTAATATCTTTGGCAATATTCTAGTTAGGTATTGTTATAGCCTTAACTTAAGACAGTTATTGTTCATAGACATGGCTTTGATGATACTTATGACTCCGGAAATGTTACTTCACCTAATGTTTTAGCCTCCTCATCATTAAGATAAGAATAATGATAATACCCACTTCACAGGATTTCTTTTAAGATTAAATATGATGCATGTAATATCTGCACAGGTATTAGCACATAATAAACACTCAATAAGCACTATTATGATGATTATTGTATGTGAGATACTGAGGGTTTGGGGGAAGTCAATGATAACCCAATTACACAGTTTCTATGTGTCAGAATTGCAAATCCAACACTCACTCTCTGATTCCAGGATCTGTAAGCTTAATTACTACGCTGTAATTACCATATTGTAAAAATCCAGAGTTCTAGGACAGTGCCAACAAGCATACCAAATTTTGTGTAGGGGGTTAAATGGTGGCTTCAAAAGATATGTTCATTTCATAATCCCCAGAATCTGTGACTATTACCTTATTTGGAGAAGAGGTCTTTGCAGATATAATTAAAGATCCTGAGATGAAGCAATCCTGTGTTATCTGAGTGGTCCCCAAATCCAATGATATATGTCAGTATAAGAATGAGTCAGAGGGAGATTGGACACACACACACACACACACACACACACACGCGCGCGCGCACGCGAAAGCCATGTCATGGCAGAGACAAAAACTGGAGTGATGGAATCACAAGCCAAGGAACACTGACAGCTACCAGAATCTGGAAGAGTCTTTCCTGGAGCCTCTGGTGGGAACATGGCCCTAACAACATCTTGATTTCAGATTTCTGGACTCCAGAACAATGACAGAATAACTTCTGGTAATTTGTTATGACAGCGCTAGGAAACTAATATACCTTGCTTCAAGACTGATGTAAATTTAAATTTAAAAGTCACTTATTTACCTCAAGTCCCACTTCCATAATCTTGCCTAATAGACCTACTTTATACCAGCTTCATTTTCTCTCAACTTCTTTGTCAGTGTAACTAGTAACTTAATAATATTTTCCTTGATTTTTAGCTTATATGGGTCACAGAATTTGAAATTCAATTTTCTTTTCTTTTCTCATTTCTTCATGGTTAGTTTGTCTCTCCAACCAGGATGCAGGTTCCCCTGAGTTGGAATTCTCTAGCAATTTGTTTATATCTCATTCACATCATAATAAAGAAGCTAGGTCTCATCAACCCTCAATAAACACCTATTTATTGACTGAATTGTGATTGGTCAAATAAATGAGAGACTAAGAACTTCCATAAATATAAGAACAATGGGCTATTTAGGAAGTAGTAGAGACTTCAAAGTCAAACACCCCCAAGTTTCCATCTTGTTTCAGCCAGTTACTAACTTTGTGATGTGGTGGGAGTTAGTTACACACTGAATTTCAAATTCCTTATCCATAAACAATCATATATACTACTCTCCAACCTGGCTGAGGCAATTGAAACAGTGTAATGCACAGATATTGGTTGTTTTGTCCTTCCCTGTATACATTCATACCATCTTACAGTAATGGCACCTAATTTTGTCCCATTAGTTAAGGCCTCCACTTAATGATAGCCAAGGCATCATCTGCTTCTGGTCAATTGATAGTCATGTGTGCCAGAACAGGCTTTCAGACTTTCTTCTTGGAATTTAAATCTCGAAACCAGTGTCTGAAAATGAGGTTCAGGTTAACCTCCTAATGCATGAGCCCTAAGATAATCCATCATTTCTTAAGATCAAGAACACAGGAACCTTATAAGGGATGGGAGCTTCATTGGTTCCTGTCCTTTCTGATATCTGGCTCTTTATTTTTTTCTTCAATCATATGATTCATTTTATAGAACTGAATTTCCTATAAGTTTCCTTTGTGCTTACATTTATCAGAGGATTCAGTTTTTGTGCTTTTATTTTTTGATTTTTAAAGGATTTTATTTATTTTTTCGTGAACACACACACACACACAGAGGCAGAGACACAGGCAGAGGGAGAAGTAGGCTCCATGCAGGGAGCCTGATGCAGGACTCAATCCCAGGACCCCGGGATCATAGCCTGAGCCAAAGGCCAACACTGAACCACTGCGCCACCCAGGTGCCCCAGTTATTATGCTTTTAACCAAAGATTCCTAAACAACACATTTTTTCCAGTGACCAGGGCAATACATTGAGCCAATATGTAGCAGCAATTACTACCAGTGACATTGAGCGCAGAGTCACATGCAAAATAGACCGGCTGGTATAACTTCCAATTGGTATTTTCTTCCTCTCTGTCTCTCCTGGAGGTGATTTTGTGTTCCAAGGGACATTTGGCAATGTCTGGAGACATTTTTGGTTGTCACAGCTGGGGAGCTGCTACTAGGCCTCTGGTGGGTAGAGACCAGGAATGCTGCTAAACCTCCTACGATGTAGGCCCCACAACAAAGAATTATCTGGTTTAAAATGTCAATAGGGCCAAGATTGAGAAACCCTGCTTCAGAGGAAGCGGGACAGCACACTGTAATTTCCAAGGAGTAAGTGGCATTATTTAGACTAATTAATCCTTGTGTTTAGAATCAGTTAATTTACTCCTGGAGGAAAAAAAAAAGAGAATCAAGACAGTGATTACCAAGAAGTTAAGAAGATTTCAAATTCTTTCTCAGCAATGTGCCTACCAACATCTGATCACGGCACTTAAAAGTAATTCGATGTCCTGGTCTTTTTGATGATTTCTTTGAAATGTATAATCGGCAGTATCTTTCCTCTTTTCCTTAGCTCTATGTCCTCCATTTCCTTAAAGAAACCTCTCCTCCTTGAATGTGCTCCCACACATATTTAATGAGTCTCTGGCACCAATTGCTCTTCCTTTGGGAATGACCTAATCAACAAAATCAGTCTATATAACCCCCCCCCCCATAAGAGGGAGGGTGCATGTTTCAGGGAAAACCAATTAGAGTCTTTGCCAACCAAATGTTCTTTTTACATCCAAGTAATCTGTTCTCTATTTCCCTTTCTCTGTCACTGTATTGCCCATCAGCATTACATGGTTTTAATAATGATGATGATAATGAGATGAACTTCAAGACGGGTTACAAAGTGAAGAAATAATTAGAGGAAAAAAAATAAGACCCTCACTTTGGAAGGGAACGATTTTGGCTTGTATGATAAAGGAGCTTAAGTCATTCAGCTGGGATTGGTAAGAAAGGGACATTTTTAAAAATGAGCTTCAGACACAAATTCTAATTCTTGCCATGGGGTGAAAAACATTTTATATTTTGAGTCTTCTTGCTTCAGGATTTTTTTCTAATATGTGCTTTGTTATTGGAAAGCTATAATGATTTTAAAAAGAAAGAAAGAAAGCTACAGTAATCTACAATTTCATGATTACTCATAAGGACTCTTGAAGGGCTGTCCCTACTGGGTTTCACAAAATTGTGAGTTTTAAATGATCCACTCAATAGAGAAACACTAAGCAAAATGGCAGGATGAAAATAGCTTCAAATAAGTTCCCAGTGCTAGGAACATCTCCCACTGAATATTTTCATTGCTAGGATATTTACTGCCTTGACTCTCCTTAAAGTATAACTATAAACTCATTTTAATTACCTCAAAAAAAAAAAATCCAGACTTGCAAAATGTTTGGTTATTTTCTGAGCTAACTACATCCAAATGAACATTTATTTTAACTAAAAAGATCTTTCCCCTCATGGTGTTCTGCTGCAAATGTAGGAATGAAAGAAAATAGACCCCCATTTCCTGTCATTGTTAATGACAATGAGAAAAGAATACTTCCTGGATATTAGAGCTCATTAGAGCTGCTTAATCTGTGATAATGTGGGGATTATCCATATAGTTCTCCACCTCTGTAAGTAGGAAACAGCTAGATCATTTGTAGACAGTCTTTGCTGAAAGGTGTGGTGGGAAGAGGAAGGTGGAACTCACTTGTTATCTCTACCTGCCACTCATTAGTTGATCTTGGGAAGTACTAAAGCTCTCTGAACCTGCTTCCTCATCTATAAATTGTAATGTCCATCCTGTTTCAGCCTACTGTTGTTGGCAAGTTCAAAATGAAATATAATGTTTGTGAAAACACTTTGAAAAGCTGTACCAAGGTAAATTGCTATAAATACTAACAGCCCTGGGTGAAAAGAGAACTTTTCTATGTGAATGGTTAATGAATCTCTTTTCACTGAATCACATTTCAATTACTGCAGTCTAATCACTCTCTGATGAAAAATAACAACTGAATTATTGTCTTGTATGTGTGTAGACTGACCAATCAAATTACCACTGGGATATTCTAATTTTCAGTGAATTCTAGTTTTCATTTTCTGCTATATCATGTTTCTGGATCCAAAAATCCCAGGGCCACTCCTAAATCTGTCACCTACTAGACATAGAACATGACATAAATCAATTAAGGCCTCATGAATGCATATGGGAATGGTATATAGAATGTATGGAGTGTTGCAAGGAGGCTCTAATTATATAAAGAATGTAAAGTGTTACCATAATAATGAGCACTGAGTTCCTGTTAGGGTTTTGAAGAAATACTGCCTGCATACTTAGAATTCTCTCCAAGTCTATTTTCTTCAACTTCCCTGTGTAGAGATGGTTCAAATACCACAATTCTATGAATGGACAATAATCAAATGATGAATAACATGGATGACAGTTTTGTGGTGTCTAAAAAAAATCAATCAATACAAACTTTCTTACTAAACTTCTAATATTTGTTCCGATTGATTGTTTTCCATTTGAAATTCCTGTCTAACTGAAAGTCTGGTTCTACTACCAGAACCCACAGTTAATTGAGCATATAACAATAGTAAGCAAGTACCCCCAAAATTTATTTCTTTAGCTAGGAAAGAAATGCCACAAATGCCCACCACAGATGACTATATCCAAGCATTGTTCCTTCATGTCTTGTAGAATCAGACTAAGACTAATGGCTGAGGCTCAAAAAACCCACTCTCTCTGTGGAAAGCTCTATTTTGGTTGGGCCTGGGTTTCAACTGCACAATATTTAGCTTTGTTTTACTAACCATATGTTATCTGTTGCCAAGCTCTCTCTTGAGTCCTCCCACAGTCGTATGAGTGCTTCTCTTAATGGTAAACCAGCACCATCAATGCAAGCACACCAATAATTCCACAGCCAGCACTGGATCTTAGCACTCTAAAGAGAAGAAATCAATGGGTCTTCAAAATATAACTTTTTCACCCATAGTTTTTTTTTAAAAGATTTATTTATTTATTCATGATAGACACACAAACACACAGAGAGAGAGAGAGAGAGAGAGAAGCAGGCTCCAGGCCAGGAGCCCGACGGGACTCCTGGATTGTGCCCTGGGCCAAAGGCAAGCGCTAAACCGCTGAGCCACCCAGGGATCCCCCACCCATAGAGTTTTTAACCAACACTATTTTGTCTACATGGGCCACTAAAGCAAGTAGATTGAGCATAACTCTATTTTTGCGCTTCTGTGTGATTGTGATCAAATTAATATCAGAGACAAAAAAAAGTGATTTTTTTTTTTTTTTTTTGTCAAAGGACAGTAAGATGATACTGACATTTTGGGCTTGACTACAGTGGTAACATTTGGGATTTTTTATTTTTTCAAAAAAATTTTTTAAGATTTTATTTATTTATTCATGAGAGAGACACGGAGAGAGGCAGAGACACAGGCAGAGGGAGAAGCAGGCTCCATGCAGGGAGCCTGATGTGGGACTCAATCCCAGGTCTCCAAGATCAAGCCCTGGGCCGAAGGTGGCGCTAAACCGCTGAGCCACCCTGGCGTCCCTAATTTTTCAAATGATCACAGAACAATCATTCCCCATAATGTAGAGAAACCTGATCGTGTTTACTACACCTGACACTCAGATACTTGCCAAGTAAGGATCCAGATCAAAGTAAAAACCGACATTGTTATCTTTATGTGTTCCTAGCAAAAATATTTTATGCTTTTAAGATTTTTAAGGAAAATTTAAAAGTAAGAGTATATCTGATTTAGTACCTTCTATCTTTTTTTATTCTTCCCCCACGTGAGCATGGTGCATGGTTATATGATCACCATAATATTTCTCTCACAATTGCAAGATAAGCATTACCCCACATACACACACACACATTCCTCTTCCTCTCAAAACCCAGCACAAGCCTGCATTTACTCAAACTCAATATCTCTAACATTTAGATATAATTTACATAAAGTGAAATAAACAGATCTTAAAAGTACAGTTTCATCAGTTTTGGTAAATGCAGACACGCATGTATCCCAAACCTCTACCGAGATATGGAATGTTTCCATCATCCCTGAAGTTCTCCTCATGCCTGTTCCCACACTTCCTCCCCACTCATACACGAAAGCAGCCACTGCTCTGGCTTCTGTCATTGTGGATTAGTTTTACCTCTTCCAGGATTTCATGTAAATGTAATCCTACAGTAACCAAGAAGTAAGTAGGAACTCTGTTTGCATCTTGTTTCTTTCACTCAGCCTAATGTTCTTGAAATTCACATTAGGTGTATTAGAGGTTCTTTTTTCTTGCTAAGTACTTTTCCATTATATGAATATTCTACAGCTTGTTTACCTATCTTCCTGATGATGGACCAATGAGGTGTTATGAATAAAGCCGCTGTAAACAGTCTTATACCAGACTTAGTGGACATATGCTTTTATTTCCCTTGGATCAATACTTAGAAATTGATTTGCTGTGGGGCAGCACTGGTGGCTCAGTTGGTTAAGTGTCTGACTCTCAGTTTCAGCTCAGGTCATGATCTCAGGGTCCTAAGATTGAGCTCTGCCTTAGGCTCACTTGGCACAGTTGGCTTGTCCCTCTCCCTCCCACTTGGCTCCCCTATCCTGCCCCCACCACTCGCATGCTCTCTCTCTCAAAGAAATAAAATATTTTAAAAAATAGAAAAGAAATCCATTAGCTGCATCAGAGTAAATGCAGGTTTAACTGCTACAGTTAAATGGTTTTATTAAGAAAGCCAGTTTTTCAATTTATGTAATAATATATAAAATATTTATATAGTGACATGTCTCCTTAAGTTATGTATGCTGTATATACTATATATACTCATACGTATTAAATACATATTATTAAACATATATATTTATAATATTTATAGTATATAAGAAAATATATAAAAATACATACATAGTGATATGTCTCTTCTAGTCCTCGTCTTCTGCTAAGCTTTATATATATATATTTTATATTTATAACATATAAATATGTATTTTATACAAAGTGATATATATTTTTTATATATAAAATAATATATATATTTATAATAGTAAGAGGTATATATAGGGGTGCAAGGTTAAAGAATCTTTATTTTAACAAGTACAGCTGGGATGTGTTCCCAATTTGAGAAACAGTGCTCTCCAGGTCACAAGAGGAAGCTTAACATATAAGAGGCCCCACTTTATTCAGCAATTTATTCCTGCTCAAAACCTCTTTTATTCCATCTTAAAGTGAAATCCTTTCTGATCTGTGTCAAGTACAAATTAGAGTCCACATAGATATATGATACAACCACTACTGGAGCAGGAGATGTCAGAAAGAGAATTTATGTTATGAGTACCATTAGTGAAACATTTACTATTCCTTGGCACTATGCTAAACACTTCTGATGTGTAGTTATTGCTATTATATTTAAGACTTATAACAATCCTAGTGGCTATCATGTTCACATTTTAAAGATGAAAAAACCAAGTTCACAGAGATTAGTAGTGTTGAAATAAATTTTGAGGCTCAAGATGGAGTCACTCCTGCCCAGGGTGCCTCTTTTTTGGTTCCAGGACCCAATTCCAATATGAGAGTGTTTCCCCCCCCACACACACACAACACTAAGTAATTCTTACATACTAGCAGGGTAACCAAGAATTCAACTCAATTCTAACACTACTTTCCAGAGATAGCATCAGATTTCACAGGTTATAGGTTCAATCCAACAAGACCACCCCCATACCCCACTTCAGACACCAGTCACAAGCCTCAGCTGTTACCCGTGCTTCTGACCAACCAGCTGCAGAGGAGAAGTTCCAATGACTTCATCCTTAGGTTCTTTCAATTTGCCACAGTGGGCCACAGAACTCAGGGGAACACTAACATATGTTTACCAGTTTATTAAAATATGCTAAAGGAGACAATCAACAGCCACATAAGAGATACACAGGGTGAGGTATGAAAAAAGGACTAGGAGCTTCCACATTCTCTCCAGGTGTGCTGCTCTCCCCCAGTGTTCACCAACCTGGAAGCTCTTGGAACCCAGTCCATTTGGGTTCTTCTTCTTTCTTCTTCTTCTTTTTTTCTTCTTTCTTCTTCTTCTTCTTCTTCTTCTTCTTTTTCTTCTTCTTCTTCTTCTTCTTCTTCTTCTTCTTCTTCTTCTTCTTTTTTTCTTCTTCCTTCTTCTTCTTCTTTCTTTTCTTCTTTCTTCTTCTTCTTCTTCTTCTTCTTCTTCTTCTTCTTCTTCTTCTTCTTCTTCTTCTAAAAAGATTTTACTTATTCATGAGGAACATATAGAGAGAGGCAGAGACATAGGCAGAGGGAGAAGCAGGCTCCATGCAGGAAGCCCAATGTGGGATTCAATCCTGGATCCCAGGATCATGACCTGAGCCAAAGGCAGATACCCAACCACTGAGCCACCCAGGTGCCCCTTCATTTGGGTTCTTATGGTGAATGCATAATATAGTCATCATTGACTAAATCACTGGGCACTGGTTGATTCCACCTCCAGCTGCTCTCCCCTCCCCAGAGTTCAGGGTCCTCTGAATGACCAAATATATATTTCTTACAAATCATAATTTCACAGTGCCACATCAACAAACCAAAACTTAGATAACTTTCCTGTCCGAGTAAATTCTCTGCTTGACCCAAAAGTGCAATATATATCAAGTTGGCCAATCCCTAAACACCAAGCCAACTCTGGGCCTTTTTACCCAAACAAGGTTGACTCCATTGCCTCAGCCAACAATATATTTTCCTTTTTCTCTTCTTTATTGTTTATTCTCTATCCTATAAAATCTTTCTGACTTCCCCATTTTGTAGCTCTCTAAAAGGAGATTATCCACTTCATGAAGTACTAAGTAAAGTTTGTTTGTATTACCTAAGCTGTCTTCTTTAATAATTTTTTAACAGAAGTGACTTAAGTTAGTTTTATTTTTTTCGTTGTTTCTAATCTTTCAGTGTTTTATTTTTTGTTTTTTTAAATTTAAATTCAATTAGCCAACATATAGTACATCATTAATTTCAGATGTAGTGTTCAATAATTCATCAGTTTTAAAATAAAGATTTGAATCCAGATTAGTCTGATTGAAAAGAACGTGTTTGTAATCTTTGAGATATATTGTTCCTCAAAAATCTAAAGGTTTATGTATGAAGTAACCAGGCCCAATTTTGCTTTTGTCTAAGATTTAACACACTTTTGTGAGAAAAATATATTCATGACAATTCCTTACATGTGAATCCACGTTTATTCTCATTTAATCTGAAAACAACTCTGAAAGATAGATTTAAAAATGACATTTCTTCTTGAATTTACAAACAAGGACACTGAGACTTGGAAGGGCTGAATTATCACCCAAACATTCACAGGCTTGCATGTGGTTGATATGGGACTGAATTAGATTTTCCCAGCTTGAAGACCTCTTGTCTTTCAACTATACCATCAACTATCCTAAGTTTGAATTTGTGCTTCTCCATCCGGTGGGTACAACTCAACCTCTCCAAATTGCTCTCAGGACCAATACATAACATATTGGAGAGCACTTAGTTGAGGATGTGACATGCCACTAGAGATGCTCTCAAATTATGAGTGAAATCTGAACCCAAGTGGCTGAAGGACAATAGGACAGAGTAATATTTAAGTGCTCTCAAATGAAAAGTTCCAGTTTTCTCTATTTCCTGATTAAAGTAATAATCAGAAAACCTTTCTTCAATTTATTTTGGGAACTCTTTTTTATTTGAAATTTATTCTTATTTGTTTTAATTATAAGTCCTTTACCTTTCTGCCTTAAGTAATCAGCTCAAGTGCATTCTTTTTCTTTCTTTCTTTCTTTCTTTATTTTATTTATTTATTTATTTATTTTTTATTCTTTTTCTTTAAAGCTTGAAGCTTTAGTTTGGTGTTTCTGAGGATTAATAATTCTGAATTCTGCTGCCCAAAATTATATATAAAGAAGACATAAGTAAACAGGCCAAAGTCCAACGTCCATCCTTTTTTTTTTTTTTTTTAATAAATCTCTCAATTTGTTTGTTTGCTCAGATCAACTTTCTTCAGATGCTATGAAACAAGAACAAAAAATCCAAGCAATTAATGGTTTGGTTTGGCTGGTTTCATATGATTAGTCAAGGCTTTACTATACTTAACAGATAGAGGACAAAGGGTAACATTTCAAGAAATGGTTCACTGACATTACATGTGTTTTAACTTGGAGAATCCTGTTTTGAATTTTAACACGTTCAGATTCCCAGACTTGAGTTGTTTCGAAAGCTCAGAGTAATGTTCGCAAAGGCAAAACCCACCTAGAGACTATGCAGTTACTTTGACTTTGGAAAGCAAACTAATTGATTTGGGATCTAAAACCTCAAAAGTTTCACTTGGATCCATTGTGTATCTGAGTTCTAGGAATCTTCTACTGCTAGGTCCAAAGGCCAGGAATGAATGGGTGCTGGTTCCTCTGTAGACAAACCATACATTGGCTGAACAGCAGGAAACTGTTCTGTGGAGACTTAGTGAAAGAAAAGGAAGGGAGGGACAGAAGGCAAGAAGGGGGAAAAAAAAGGAAAAAAATCTCAAGAACTAAAGGAAGGAAAATATTGTTTAAAAGTTTTTTATGTATAACTTCTAGTACTTGAAATAACACTGATTTCTAATATTTTTCAAAGGGACTTCACAAACTAGAGCAGCTATTCTTAAAGTGTTATACCAAGACCAGCAACATCATGTAGGAACTAGTTAGAGATACGAGTTTTCACTTCCCATCCCAGGTGTACTGAATTAGGGACTCCAGGGGTGGAGCCTGAGACTATGATTTGATAAGCCCTCCAGATATGATTCTGGTGTACCTAAAAGTTTGAGAACCACTGAACTAGATAATTAGTTATAACTAGATAGTTATAAGGTCATAAGGAGTGTTACATCCAAGGTGTTAACTAGGACCACTGGAAAATTCTACTTGTCATGCTGGAATAACATTTTCTGGCAGGAGTTACTCCATTTGTTGAGACACAAGCAAAACTAAGTGCAGGTACTTAGGTAACTTAGAAGATGTCAGGTTTAAATGGGGTTAATGCTAGAAGTACAGTATTAGTGACCGAATTCTAATCAAAGCAAACAAAACAAGGAATCAAATGAGCAATCACAAGCATAACAAAAACAAATATCTGACAAAAAAGACGTGATTGGAAACTAAGGTTTCTGTACGGTCATCACAGACCACTCACCTGGGCACAGACTTGTATCCGGCAGACTTCCTATGGAGGCCTAATTCCCCACTCCACATTTTCTTCCTCACCATGGTAGACAAGCCCCAACCAGTCTTGACAAACATGGCCCTGCAACGCAAGG
Source organism: Canis lupus familiaris (assembly GCF_011100685.1). Lineage (NCBI taxonomy): Eukaryota > Metazoa > Chordata > Mammalia > Carnivora > Canidae > Canis > Canis lupus. Next base: position 20,338,408 of record NC_049234.1, on the reverse strand, counting down.
TCTGATTTTGTCACAAACCTTCCTAGATGTAGCAGTTCTGGCTGCAAAATCAGTGGCCCTCCTCAGAGGAGTTTACAAGCCATGCACTGTGTTTCAGCCAGGATGCTTTTGACCTGCCCTGACTTTGAAGGCCCCAAAGGGTACTCAATTTACATATCTGTCAAAATGACCACGTGATCTGATTTTACCTAAGCTTCACCAAACTAGATGGTCCTTATGAGATCATATTGTAAACAATATCCTAAATTTCTTACCCCAATCCGCATCACACGTACCCCTAGTCTCCTGAAAATTCTGTGCTATCCCTACCCACCTCTTATTGGCTATGTCTAGAAATTCACATGTATATTTGGCATATCTTCCCCTGTTCCACCCCTCCCTTACTACAACCAAAATCTATTGCCACTGCGCTGGATCATGTCTATGAACATTTTGTTTCCCGAAGTCCCCAGGCTTGTAAACCCCCTAGGTGCCTTTTGGGCAGATTTGCACATAGGGAACATAAGCCTAAAAGTGACAAGTGACGCTCTGGAAGCACTAGAGACATACCAGTGGTGGGGTTTGGGGAAAGGAGGAGCGGGGAGGAGAAGCAATGGAGGATGGCATCAGTGGAGATAAAGCAAATCAAGTGAAGCACATAGGAACCCTAGCAGGAATTAAAAGAACACAGAGTTCAAAGAACCAGGGGAACCTGTGCCCTGAAAAGGAAGAGCCAAGACAGTTTTAAGAGAGTTGAAATGACTGGTCAATAAAAGCAATGGACTGCAAAAAAAATCCAAGCGGTATTATGTTTGGGAAATAGGAAGACTATTGGATTTAATGACAGCATGTATGTGATTAATCTTGCAAAAGTACTTTTTGACGAACGGTGGGATGGTGGAGGGTAGCAGAAATTGGTATTTAGTGTACAAAAGAGTGAAGGAGAAGTGGGAGAGAGGACAATGAGTCCACTCCACTGTTTCAGGAAGGATAGTGATGAGGGGAAGGAAGAAAGGAAAAGACAGGAAAGACTTGAATGTAAGAGATATTTAGAAATGTTTCCAGGTAGAGAAGGAAAAACTTTCAAGGAGGGTGGTTGAGGAAGCCAGAGCTGAGCATCTTTGCCCTTGCACCCCAGAAAGGAAAGAGGATGGGCATGGACCTGAGCAACAGTCCAGAGGCGTTGGGAGGGAAGCTGAGAGAGTTTGTGCCTGAAATCCACAATTAATTTTCTCAGCATTATAAACATTCTGGGGGTCTTGGCACCAACGCACACTGGAAGCTAGGGAGTTGGCGGAAATTATTTTTTAAGACATTAGACCAAAGAAACTAATTGCCTGGCTCAATAAAACCACAAGGATCTGACAAATAACAAAATGATTAAGATGGGAGAGAGATAGGGAGAGATGGTTGGGGCAGGGGTGAGAAGAGAGACAGAAGAGAGAAACAGAGGGATGGAGGGAGAGAGAGATTCAGGGAACAGAAGGAGGAGGCAGGGTGCCGGAAGAAGCAGAAAAGGAGTAGAAAAGAAGGAAGCTAATGAGAGAAACAGATGCCATCACGGAGCATCGAAATGCCTCATTTTGTACTTAAGATTCCTAGAAAGGGGAACCTAAACAAAGCCTTAAACCTTTAAACGTTCTTGTTGACTAGCTGGCTTTCAACCAATGATGAATTCTAGGCTAGAGGTTTGGTAAAAGTTAATGCAAACCAGGGCAAAGATTTCGATCACAGAAGTAAATATCTTCCCAGGCTGGAGGGCTGTGGAGCATTTCACAGGGGAAATCAGGAAAAATTCTGCTCAGAGCTGCAGTGCACATTATTTATAAAGGTCAGAGGGGAAAAACAATATAAGATATAATTTTCCTGTCTTCTGACTACAAATAAACCCAAGTACAGTGGCTTCATCATTCTGAGCAGATACTGGCAGTTGCTGTATCAATGATTTGGTTTTCCTTTCACGTGCATTCTAGCCGAAAGCAGGCCCGGAGGTGGTCCTAGCCTGGTCCTAGCCTGGTTGACAGGACCTGCCTGCATGCAGAAGCTATACCAACTGCCTTGGATTTCACCCTCCGTCCAAGGTGAAGACTGTTCTTGCAGTGATTGCCCAGTGCCCCAAGTGGGCAACTGCTTTAATTTTCCCTTCGTCCAGAGCCTTAGTAAGAGCTTCCCTGAACTGTGATCTCTGACCTTGGAGAATCCTGGCAAGATTGTGACTCTCCCAACTCCCTGATATTTGGGCTTTTGTTCAGTGACTTGTAAAAGTGCTGGGAGCAGTTACAAATGCTGTTTGTATTTGCAAGATGGCTTGGTTCCATGGTTTTAAATACAGGGTTACTAAAATAAGTACCTTCGTAACCAGCAACATATTCTGAACGTATTATTGTGGTAAGGATTGGAGTCAGCATGGTATAGTCAAAGAATCAAACGAGATGGTTGTGGAGTCAGATATTTTTAGGTTTGAACCCACTTTCTAGCTATATGGCCTTAGGCAATTTACTCACAGTCTCTGGACCTCAGTTTCTGGTGTCCCTTAAATGTTACCAATAATAGTATCTACCTCAGAGAGTTGTTGTGAGGATATAAATCAAATAAAGGGTTTAAATATTATAGAGACTTGGATGGGGACACTTTGGGGAGTGCCTCCCCAAAATTCATGCCCATCTGGACACTCAGAATGTGGCCTTATCTGGAAACAGAGTCTTCGCAAGGCCCTGCTGTGTCAACTTTGATTTCAGGCTACCGGCCCCCAGAACTGTGAGAGATGTTGTTTTAAGCCTCCGACTTTGTGGTAATTTGTTTCAACAGCCCCAGGGAACCAGTACAAGTATATAGTGAGTGCGAAACACAAATTGCTCAGCATCAGGAGGGTCTTACTCTACGTCCTGGTAATTCATCTTGCAGCCCTTGGATTGGAAACTCACTCTGGTCCTACATTACTAGTATTGATCCCTCCAGTTCACAAACTCGGCCACTTATTCACCTTTCTTAGCAGCCTGCATTTTTTCTGTGAGCTCTGCCTTTGGCTCTGTAACCCCACTTATATGGCCCCGCCAATTCAACTCATTCATCCATTCAATAGAAATTAACTAAACACTATGGACCAGTTGGTCTATAAAGAACTCAGTATAAAGTAGTGAATAAAAACACAAAATCTCTCTTTTCAAAAAAAAAAAAAAAGATGTACTTTCTTTTGAGAGGAGAAAAAATGACAAACAAGGAGATAGGTGAATATATAAAATATCTGATAGTATTGAATGCTGTGAAAAAAAAAGGCAGGATGTGGGTATGTAGAGCTGGGGCAGGATACACATCAGTGGGACAGAGAAGGTCTCTCTGACGAGGTGGTATTTTAATATTGACTTAGATTAAGCAAGAGAAGAATAAAGCGACACCTGGGGTGGGGGTGGGTAAAATGAAATAGGGGCTTACAGCCTCAAAAACCATAGGCTTGGGCTTTTGCACGGAATGATGTAAGAAACCAATGGAGGATCCAGGATAGAGGAGAAAATGATCTGCCTTATATTTTTAAAGGATCCCTTTAGTTACTGTTTAATAAACCAGCTATAAGAAGACAACTTGGAAGCAAGACTAGTTAGAATAGGTTTACTGCAGTAAGCCCAGGCTAAATGTAATTTTGCATTTCTTTCTGACTCTTTCTACAGAGCAACAATAAAAGGCAGGTGGAAGTGAAAGCATTCATAAGTTACTAGAGTCTGTTTATGCCTTGCAGATAGCCAACTGGATTTGTTTTTTCTTAATGAACTGAGGTGATTTCTAAGAGAAATCAAGGAAAACTCCAAATAGGTTACTGAGCTAGGAAAGACCAAAAGGGAGGATATCTGGGGGTGGAGAAAGGAGGTAGATTAAATGTGCAGAATCCAGCAGGTGTGAATGCAGAATGGATGGATTCTCTGCCCCTCCCTGGCGTCATGACCCAGCTCTCAGCTGGTGAAATACAAAAGGTGTCAAGTAAAGTTAAGGAGACTCACCTACTTTACAAAACCTGGGAAGTCTAACTGTGCCTTCCTAAAGCATATTGTCTTAAATATATTTTTAATATGTTAAAATTACATGATCATGTGGTTATTTATAACACCTCATACATGATGTTCCTCCCAAACAAAAGTACAACAGGCATCAGAGCACCTGGGTTTTCTTTCACTGCTGCTTCCTTCCTGCCTGAGGGCAGAAACTATATCAAGTAATGCTGATATAGGGGACCTCCTAAAACCCACCAGTCCAGACCTGGCTCTACAAAGATATCACTTGAGGAAGTGACAGGGCCAAGGTGTTGAGGATGAATCAGAGTCTCTTGGGTTGCCAACAAATTTTTTATCTGCTACTTTGAATCAATGGGTCTAACTCTTGTCCAGAGTTGCCAACTCCTTCTTCCAGACAAAGCAGTTCAGTATGAAGAACGTAGCAATTAAAAAGTAAAATATCACCAACTCTTTTGCGGGTAAGCTGGGGAGGGAGTGGGGAGGGAGGGGAATCTTGCAAAGCAAGATTTTTCACACCAACTCTGTCTTTAGTGGATGATTCCTTTAACCATGAGAAATTCTTTGGGTAAGCAGGGCTACCAGTACAAGGTCCTAAGTAGTAACCCTTTATGACTCCCTTTGCAAAAAAAAAAAAAAAAAAAAAAAAAGTGGATAGAGAATGAGGAGACTGCTTAGAAACATATGTTCTTCAGGGAGTCTTGCAAGTCTTGCTCTAAACTCTGAGCCAACACAGCTGTGAGGGAGCAGAGGTCAAGACTTCACAGAAAAGCCAGATGCTGCAGTGAGCACATATTGTTTTACAGACATATGTGTATATGGATATGTGTGGTGTATAAATATATACATCGACATGTGTGTGTATACATTGGCAAACCCCCTCCCCACTTCCCATCCTTTTAGGTAAACTGAAGGAGGAAGGGAGGATTTCCTGTGAAAACAATGTGTAACCCCGCTCATCTGGTTAATGTGTTTGGCTGGATTCAACGTAACCAAATGAAAAGGAAGAATAGGAAAAAAAAAATTGGTGATAAGACAACTTCACAGAGGGTATGTGATCTGATTCAATTCAATTCCTAAGTACTATTTTTTGTATTGTTAGTACTAAGGGGTGAGGGGAGATGCAGAAATCATTAGCAAACCAGTCATCCACGTATAAGCAGTGTGACCTTGGTCCAGGCACTTCTCTGGTGAGATAACTTTGAGTGGGACCATCCCCTATTCTACCTTCCGATCCACTGGATCCTTTACAGAGACACCCACTGTATGACATGGGGCAAGGAGAAATGGGCTGGGATTTTAGTTCCAACTCTGTCACTAGTTTGCTGTTACTGAGACCACTTCATCTCCTCCCACTTCCTTAAAACTATCCACAGAAAGAAATGATTTCTTTATTGGAAAATAAGATGATTGGATTATAAAAAGGGTCACAAAATAACTGCCTATAAAAGAACCAAGTGGGTCCCAAGTATTCCAACAGGGAGTAAGGTACCTTTATATGAGAAGCTACTAATACAGCTACTTTCCACCATTGTCCCACTGCTGTCTTGTGGCAATATGGCCTGGTCTAATTTTTAAAGGAAGCTTGGCTATCTGTATTCCTATATGAGATTGAGCAAGTCCTAAAAACTGTATATGACAAACAAAATACATCTGAAAGCCCAGTCCTTGCCCACATGCTGCCAGTTTGTAACCTCAGGATCGGATGCTTATAGCATATCTTTTAGTTCAACAATGGGTGAGTGTCTGGCATGGCTGTTCCAAGAGTGCCCATTGTATCTCCTGCCACTGGCAGAAATTGTGCCTGAGAGACCTTAGTCCCTGAAGAGGGGCCTTCCAAGGGCTACTAGCTCCTTGGTCTAAAGCTCTTCTGAAACTAGGCTGCCTAATTTCAAATCCAAAGGAATCTCTAGGCTGCCTCAGCATATTCAAAAGCTATAAGCAAGGCAATAACACTGCCTAGAATTTTTAAGAGGACATTTCCTGACCTGGCCCATGAATCTTTTCTCAAAGTCTCTGACTCTATATCCACTTAAAAGAATCAAAGACTTTAGTTCTGGAGGCTACATTTGCCTCTGCAGCCCCGAAACCTAGAAATGATTCAGCAGCATTCAGATCCCAGAAGATCTAAACTTTTTGTGCATCAGTACTGAAAAATGAAGAAATTGAATCATTATAGAGTGTTCACCACACACTTGACCTGATTCAAGGAGCTTTCACATAACCCAAAGTGGGGAAACTACATCTGACATAAGTAAAAGTAAGTGCTATATTGCCACACAAAAGAATGGCTGGGTAGGGGTATACTTAAATATATGAAAGAGGTAGATATCTCTAAGAAGTGGTCCTCAATTTTTTTTCTTTTTCCACTTAGTCTTGACCTATTATATGCTATACATACCTATCTTTACACACTTAACGCCTAGAGAGACAAACAGATATTGAAAAATGAATTATAAAGAGAAAAACAAACTTAATAGAATACTGGATTTCAGAGTATAAGTTAGTTTCATGGGATCGTGTAATCTAGCTTGAGTATGGGGGATTAGCTTAAAACATTCTTTCCTCTTCTTTTTCTTGGTTACTTATTCCCAAACAGAGAAACTGGCCACCCAGCGAGAGGAGAAACCAAAGCAGTGTCCAGTTACTGAGAGATGGAGAGACACGCAATGGATTAAGAAAGAGAGAAAGTGTCATGAGCTAAGAATAGAGAGACAAGCATGGTCAAGATGAAGTGTGGTCTTCTAGGGCACGTCAAGACTTTATTTGAAAGTCAATAGGAAGCCACGAAAGGTTTTAAGCAGTTCTTAGTTTGTGATTTATTCCTTTTTACTCTGAGGAGATGTTCTCCATAGGCTCAGTGAGTGAAAGTAGTGGTTTGGTCAAGGATGATGACAATAAAAATGGAAAGAAGTGAGTGAATTTGAGAAATATTTAGATTTGCATTTTTTCTATCAGCAGAGACCAACCTAAAAACCATAGCGTGTGTTTTACAATGTGGGCAGCTTGGTTTCTCATACTATCATATTCCACATTCTTCCACATTTCCAGTGGATAATTTCCCCCCTATGGACTATTAAACAACTTAGTGGATGGTATGGTTACGGATATTAACATCGGATGGTCTGTGCAGACTATTCTATATTTAAGGACATTTTCTTCCCTTTTTTACCTCCCCAGCTACTGATTAACTGGAACCCCTGAGGTAAAAAAAACTGAAGTGAGGGAGATGTCTTTTTCCTTTTTTGTTATACTTGGTTCAACATCAATAGCATGGGTCCAATACCTTATAGAGTTTTATAATGATTTTCTAATTTTAATTTTCTCACAACACTGCCAATAAGGCCCAAAGTGAATATAATTTTGGAGAAAGTCAGGAGACAAACTGAAGAAACAGACATTTTTTTTCCATAATCAGAATCACTCCTCCACTTCAAAGCCCACCTCTTGTTTCAGAGTCATGCTTAGCTCACTTTTTACTTAGGATGAGTTCCTATGAGAGCTCTCAGCTATTCATGAATATAAGTTATATTTTTTAAAGATTTTAATTATTTATTAATGAGAGACAGAGAGAGAGAGAGAGAGAGTCAGTGACATAGGCAGAGGGAGAAGCAGGCTCCATGCAGGGAGCCTGAGCCTGATGCAGGACTTGATCCCAGGACCCTGGCAGACACTCAACCACTGAGCCACTCAGGCGTCCTGTGAATATAAGATTTTTGATAACACTGCCTCCTTCCTAGTTACCTCTGATCCTTGGCAGGGTTAATGAGGTAGCCTCAAATGGAGTTTCTACTACTTCGATATGTGACAATTAGAAGCCCCTTATCTATTTTTAACATATATGCCTGTACAAAGGTGCTACATTTATACAATCAAGTTGAGTGTTGCATTTTATATTCAGTTCTATGTTGTAAAAGAAAAGTTGTGAAAAACTTTGAAATGAATCAAAAAGATTACTGTCTGACTCAGCTTTCAGATTATCTCAAACTTTTATTGCCCTATAAATTATGGAGAGCTTATAATAAAGGCAAAGCATTGCTTGCTGTCCATCAAAATGGAAACCATGTCCAGAGATGTACAATTGATTGTTGCCCTATGGGTATCGAACAATTTTACCAGTTTTGCATCTATCTATAATTTTTTTGCTGTATTCTGAATGTTTATATATTTGCCAGTTCTTTGGATTCATCTTTGTACTCATTGTAACATTTTATTAATTAATAAGTCAATTAAAATCTGTGACCTATTTTTATTTTATACATGTATGTGAGTAATTGTTTTACCATTAAAAGATCTCCTTTAACAATAGCTGTCCATTTTTACTTGTTACTACCACATAATGTTGACTTTGATTTGAATTCCAAATACTTTACGGTATCGGGCTAAAACCTAACAAAATTAAAGGTGTCAAGGAGCAGTAACATATGACAAAGAGTTCAAGGTAACTGTCTTCCAATATATTGTTGAGTTAACTTGTTGTAAATCTATCTGCTACCCCCTGTCCCCAGATGTGTAAACTAGGGGTTGAGAAAACTTTTTCTATAAAGCGCAGACGGTAAATATATTTGGTTTTGTTGTCCATGTGATCTCTCTTACAACTATTCAACTCTGCCATTAGAGCACAAAAGAAGCCATAGACAATATGTAAAGAAATGAGTAGAGCTTGGCCCAATAAAGCTTCATTTACAAAAACAGATAGGGAGCTGAGTTTGGGCTATACTAACTCTCGGATACCTATTTCATGAATTTTATGCTTGAAGAAGAAGTTATTTACTCCCTTTGCTGTTGGGAAGTCTTAAATATACTTTGGAGTAGAGTGAAACATTCCCAGTTTTACAAACTCCTCTAAAGAGTGTGATGATATAAAAAATGAAAGTAAATGACTGTGAGATCTCCTTCCTTTCCCCTTCCCCTCCTCCTCCTTCTTTTTTAGCATGGCACTCATGCTTATTACACAACGACACTCTTTTCTTTCAACCTAAAATGCCCTGTTTCATTACGACCATGAATTAATAAGAGATAAAAGGTAATAATGTTCTCTCTTTTCTTTATTATAAACATAGACATTGGCATCCACCCATACAATAATTGAATATTCATTACAGAAAGGAGGAATAAAGTAAAAGGGAGGAGAAGAAACATATCAAACAACTATAAATTTCTGAAAAAAGTCACCTCGTTTTTATGCCTTGGAAATAACACAATGAGTTTTGTTATGTATTTCTACAGTCCTTTTGTCAGGGTCCATGTTTCTTTAATATGTTTGTGATGATATTGTATATATAATTTTGTATATTTTTAAAAATTTATTTATTTATTTATGTGAGACAGAGAATGACCACAAGCAGTGGGAAGGAGCAGAGGGAGAAGGAGAAGCTGACTTTCTGCTGAGCAAGGAGCACAATGAGGGGCTTGCTCCCAAGACCCCAAAATTATGACCTAAGCCAAAGGTAGATGCTTAACTGAGCCATTCAGTGCCCCATTTTTGTATATTTTTTTCAATAACAAGTATTTCCCATAAGTTTTCCATCGCATAATTTTATTTGATTTTTGATATAATAATGTAAAAAAACATAGGATATTTTATTATAAAGGTAATATACTCAAAAATATCCATTGCATAATTTTAGGTGATATAATGTCCCTATTAGGTGGGTATACAATTTTTGTTTACTCTTCTCTTGTTCTTGAACATTAAAGTTTTTATCAATTTTTAGTTATCACAATATTGAGATGAATATATTAGTATTCATTTTCATATTGTCTTTAATAGTTAAAGTGGAGTCTCTGCTCTAGAATTACTAAAGCCAAAGGCACACATATTTTACAATCATATGAACCAGCAAGATCAATATATGGTGCGCAATTTTGCAATAGGGAAATCTAACATTTTTCAAATACATTATAATAATGTATGGATCTAGGGAGAAAAGTACAGAAAAATATAAAATGAAAAGTAAAGTATTCTTTCTTCCTGACCACTAGTCATGACCCAACAATAATGAGTCTTAACAATCTGTTGGACAGCTTTACGGGAATTTTAATGTTCATAGAAATATACACACAACATCCTTTCAAAAACCGCAATAAGATATGGTATACACAGTTCTTACACATTGATTAAATCATGAAGACATTTAGTACTCTCCTATTGAAAGAAATTCAGGTGAATGCCAACTTTTTGCTATTATAATAATGCTGCAATAAAAACCTTTGTTTACATTCCTTAGAAGATTCAACACAATATTGCTGGACCACAAGTTCCTGGAAGTCACTTACTTGGTCCAATTTAAGAGCAATTGCCAAATCACCCTCTGGAAAGGTTGCACCAATCTATATCCTAGGGGAGATATCTTAAATCATTTCAACAAAACAGTATTTATTGAGTCTCCAATTTGTGCAAGTTATTTTTTACTAGGCAGGAAACACAAAAGATGAATACGGTGTGGTCCCTCGGCTACAAGAGTAGGCACAGGCAAACTATGGCCTGCAGACTAAGTCCAGCCTGCCTCTTGTATTCCTAAATGTTGTTGCATACAGAAACCAGACCCATGTAGAACTTCTGACCTTCATAATATAATATATTTCTGTGTTTTGAGCCAGTACGTTTGTGCCAATAAGACACACCCGCTATAGGAAACTAATGGCAAGAATCGAGAGAAATAATGAATCAGTTACTGCTACTCCCTGTTATAGCTGAGTTGCATGTGTGTTAAGGGAACATAGGGCCTAAGCAATTATGTGGGAGGGAAAATTCTCCCAGTAAGGGATGTCATGTATTGTACTTCAGCATTTAGCAAACTTGCTTTATCATCCAAGGGAACTCCTCCACAATTCTTGCAAAATGGATCGAGCTGCTTGCTTTGAAATTTAAACTCTTTTAGGGAAGGGGGCCTTTTCTGACACAATCAACCTCATTCTGTTGAAGGCTTGCAAGCCAAGGGTACAACTAAGGAGAAATGAGAATGCCCACTATAAAACTGTTTTTGGAATGCCATCAACCCTGTTTATGAGGTCGAGTAATTTCCCTTTATTAATAAAGCAGAATGCTGAAATTATCTGAAATGAATAGAACTATGGACAAGCAAACTTCTAGGTTTGGCTTTTGTGAAGGAATATTTCATTCACTTACAAACTGTCGGTTTTCTTCTGGAGAGACAAAGTGGAAAGGCAATTTTTAATACCAGAATGCCTGAAATAGCCGTTAATTTGGTTGAAAACAGAATATAATCCCAGCTCTCCCTCTGGCAGTCTCAACTTCAAGTTATTTCTAACAGAATAAATGAAAAAGGGGCACCTGGGTAGCTTAGTTGGTTTAGCACCCAACTCTTGATTTTGGCTCAGGTCATGATCTCAGGGTCCTGGGATCAAGCCCCACGTCAGACTTTGTGCTGACATAGAACCTGCTTAAGATTTTCTCTCTCCCTCTCCCTCAGTCCCTCTGCCCCCATCCCCTACTCACGTTCTCTCAAATAAATAAATAAATAAATAAATAAATAAATAAATAAATAAAAGATATTTCTTACATTTGTTCTTGGAAAAATATTCATGTGAAGTAACACATTGAGTACTTTTCTGATTTGAATCCAAACTCTCTCTGAGAAAGACCTCCTTCCAACCATGTACATCTTTCATATATTTGTAGGGTACAACCATTTCACTTAGTGGTTGTCTTTTGACTTGAGGTATCTATTTTGGCTAATAAAAATACAAGAATATTAACTTTTTTCTTCTTGCATTCCTGCTATAAAAAATGCTTGTTTTCCCTGAAGCACACCTTTGGACAAGTCAGAACATGTGGGAAATAGAAGCACAAAGAATAATACTTTCAGAGCTTTTCTTGCTATCCACGGAGTTCTAGCACAGATTCTTCCTAAAATATCTGGGTACCAACACCTCACCATTATCACCCTTAAAGGAATTTTTTTTCACTCTCATTCTTCTCTTGAAAATACCTGCCCGGGACGCCTGGGTGGCTCAGTGCTTGAGCATCTGCCTTTGTCTCAGGTAATGATCCCGGTATCCCAGGATAGAGTCCCACATCAGGCTCCCTGCAAGGAGCCTGCTTCTCCCTCTGCCTGTGTCTTTGCCTCTGTATCTCTCTGCCTCCATGAATAAATAAATAAAATCTGAAAGAAAGAAAGAAAGAAGAAGAAAGAAAGAAAGAAAGAAAGAAAGAAAGAAAGAAAGAAGGAAAGAAAGATGTCTGCCCATGTCCTAATACCTTCCTCAACAGCCTTATAACCTACAGTCTTCCTTCCATAATGTGTCATCCCTACCTATTGTCTAGAGTTGAGGCATCCCAAATAAGAGTGGGTTCCCTAGGGCAATGTCTCAGGATTCCAGTGACCCAATCCTCAAACTACTGAATTTGCATAATATTTGTTAACATTTGCACTGCACCTGAGATAACTGGGCACCTCCTTTAAGCTCATGCACACATCCTCTTGTAAAGGATCTTAAACATGCTCTGTAACTAACTTGTATAATATGGCTCTAGAGTCTCCATGTATTTCTCACCATGTCAAAAATAGAGGGTTTTTACTATTCTTTTTTCATCTGCCATTTGCACAGCCCAATGTAGAAGGTGACAGGAAAATCAGCCTCTCTTTCTACTTGAGTCCAATAACTCATCAAAACATACCACAGGTCTGAAAGATTTACCTGTGTAATATATTTTAGTTGTGGGGCTTACACATGGTAAGTGCACAGGAAACATTCTTTCTGATTATTTTATCCTATTCTATAAATTCTTTAAAGTGAGAAAGGAGCTTCAGCATCTTCTCCATATGACATTTTTAGTTGTAAGAAATCCTTATTCCTGTGTAGCGGCATAACACAAATACAATGGAGATTCATTTCTTGTAACAATATATAAGTGTTTTGGATGGGTAGGTAGTACTCCACAGGATTCAAAGGCCTACAGTTATTCCATCCTGACACTAAGTTGTCAGATCAGGCCTCAGAATCTTCTACATTCACTAGGCAAGTGAAGAAGAGCAGGATAAAAAGGAATATCCACATCTCATCTTGGCCAGAGTCACGGCACATTTCTTGTACTCCTTTCCATTGGCAAGAACCTGGTATTACCTAGTTGCAAGGAAGACTGGAGAATCCAGTTCCTGGTGTACATCCACTTCCTAGCAACGTTACTAAATATTGAAGTCGAGGCCTCAATCACTGGTGATCAGTAAGTCTCTGCCATAGAATTCAACTTACATTTGATATAAGCATATTTATGTATATGCACACAAACACACATCTCACATAGGATCTTGCATACCTTTTCCCACCACATATCTCTATGGCAAAAAGGCAATGTGTTTTATTTTACAGGCAACATATAAAACCTTGAAGCTCATCCAAATCTATAATTATCTGATAAGCCCTTTTCCTCAATTCAGGATACAAAATATGTTCACATCTGTTGTAGATTCAATTACTGGCCTTGATTCTTCATGCCTTTGCCATATAACTTTTTGTTCCTAGGAGGAATATATTTTCCTGCTTCTTCCCTTTGAGCTCAGCTGTGTAACTTCTTTGGCTAATAGGATGTTAGAAAATATGACACAAGCAAGGGCTTAAAATGTACATGTGCATTTGAATATTCCCTCTGACACCACTTTTAAAGAACATGCCTCAGCTCGCATGAGGGTACAGAAGGCCGAGACACATGTAGAACAGGGCTGCCGCAACTGACACAAAATTCTGCAGTGAGAAGTAGAGTGGCCTGGCTGAGCTCAGCCCAGATCAGCTGCACTCTAGTGAGCTCATAAGTCCGGGAGGATGCTGATTGCTAAATGCTACCGAAATACCATGATTATTTGTTACACAACATTATTATGGCAAGGGCTAACTGATACAATGTATTTCAGTGTTAAATTTTTTGCTCAAGTGCCAATATTCTTATATTATCACAAAATCACTTTCCCCCCCCCTTTCTGGAGGCGTTCTCCTCCCCTGAATTTTCCAACAACAGCTGGACTTGGATGGTTTAAATGGTGATTGCATAGGTGTTCTTCCAAATGCAGGTAATGAGAGAACTGGAGAGTGAGCAGCAGTCCACTACTATTGCTGCTTGCTGCCATTAGATTTTGCTATTGAAGACTGTCCAACATGATCCTACAAATCTTTGTGATATCATTGTTAGTGTAGATTCCCAAACTAACCATAAGATTCTTGAGGTTTGGGTTTTAAGAGTATTAATCTTTATTCATACCTACCTTCTTAGCCATTGTCCTCTCCAATCATACCCTCCAAGTCAATGTGGCTACAATTTCAACACATTGTGCTACAACTGGCATGCTTCCAGAACCTCTGAGCCCATGTTTGAGACCAGCGAAGACTCCCTATGCTCATTTTCCACCAGCCAAGTCAATTCCAAACTACCAGAGAGTTTCTAATAATCAGAAAGATCAAACCAAAAGAGATACTGATACTTGTCTCCTCAAAGTCATTGTCATCTCTGAACATTTCATCCTGCCTTTTCCAAATTCCAGCTCTGATAAGCAAACAATATTTTGAGAATTGCATTTTTCAAACCAGAGAAGTTTTTTAATATCCTTTCTGCAATGCATTTATATATCTGCTCCAATTCCAGTGATTGCTCCATACTAATAAATCAGCTCCAAGCTACTGTGTTACCTCCATGAACAAAGGGCTGGCTAGTAGGATTTATAAAATTATATCCCATTTTCCACCACATTATATTTAGTATTCTGTTTCAAATATTAGTTAAGGGAAAACCATTCAGGAGAAAGAGCTATAACACAGGGGACTTAGGGTTTATTGAATATAAGGGCTTAAGGTATCACACAGCTACTAACTATCAGCTAAAGTCAGTCCTCAGCCAAGGAGCTTGCAGATAGATTTAGCCGAGCCAGCAAATGTCTTTAGGTAGGATATGTCTTCTTGTTTTAAATCCCTGTCATGTCCAGTCGCCTTATAGCAGACAGCTTCTCAATTTAGCAGTATCTCCTTTCCTTTATCCATACATATGTAAAGACATTTGAATTCAGGATCTCTGTTACAGATCATTTCACAGATAGAGAAAGTGAAGTCCAATTCAATGATGTGGGGTTTTTTGATAACTGATAGAGCCAAAGGTGGAATCTCAGCCTCTGAGCCTTGGACCATATACTGAGATTCAGAACTTGTACAGATTGAAAAATGAATTGACAAGAGGTGAGCTCAGAAGACATTATTTTCATCCCAAAGCAAAAATCAGTGCATCCAGGTGTCAGGCAGGCCAGAGTGCAAGAATGATGGAATACCTATGGCCAGAATAAGGGAGAACAGGCTAATGGGAAGAGAAACAAGATTCTCTACTTCCTCCTCCAGGACTGAACAGTTGCTGAGGGATGGTAAATGTTTCCTTTTTGGAATTAACTCTGAATGAACTAAAGGTGCCAAAAATATAGATGAAAGGAAAAACATGTCGACATCAAGACTGACTCTCTTTGCCCAAGGAAAACAGATGGCTGGAAAAAAGTCAAAGAAGCTGGACTGAAAACTAAATGGGTGGTCCCAGGGGAGGCTGACATGTTGTATTATTGACAAGTCCAAGCTTCAAAAAATAGTCCACAATTAAACCAAATTAATTCAGATTGCCCTTCCTCCAGGCTCCTATCAGACTGCCTGAATGAGGACCTAAAGAGAGAGATTGCCAGTGGACTCTGTAACTTGAAAGAAAATAATAAGAAGAATGTGGTAAGGGAAATAAGAACACAAAACCTAGAATAACTTGTATTGGTGATTCCTATTGATAAGAGAAAAAAGAAAAAATTTCTATTAGTAGCTATGTAGCAAGTGGGAAAGGGAGAAAAAGGAAGGATTAGACTTTATCCAGGTCTTACAAGGTACATGTTAATATGATGCATTTTTGGATCTCAGTGGGAGGTACACTGGGAGAGAGGAATAATCTGAGAATGGAGAGGAACATGGGTTAACTGGGCTTTCCTCTCCTACAGGAAAGGAGTGCTGATGGCCAGTTATATAAGCCCTTTATAAAAAAAAAAGATTGTATTTATTTACTGAGAGAGAGAGAGAGAGAGAAAGAGAGCACAAGCGGGAGTGGAGGGAGGCAGAGGGAGAGAGAGGGGCAGATTCCCCGCTGAGCAAAGAACCTGAATCAGAGCTCCATCCTAGCACCCTGGGATCATGACTTGAACCAAAGGCAGACACTTTACCAATTGAGCCACCCAGGTGCCCCATATATAAGTTTTTATGATCAAAGGTCAAAGAGGTATGGTCACTGATTCAAGAGTTCAGAACTTGTAGATAGGCAAGACTATAGAGACCTCCAGGAGCAATAATTCTCAAGACTGGGATACGGAGAAGGGCAAGATTGAAGAAGAGCTATAGTTTTTAGTTGGGAAGAGAAGGAGGATGAGGAGAATGGGATCTAACTTTGAGGAGAAGGGGCTGGTTCAGTAGTTGAGATATCAGGAATCCAGATTAGACAGCTAGGATAAAGATCAGAGCTCTAACTCCAAGTGAGAACTAAATTCAACAGAAGGTATTGGGACAGAAATCTAGATGCTTCTTCTCTGACCTAAACCATAGAGTTTAGAGCTTCATCACAAGCCTGTGGCTTCTCATGAAAACTGGCCTACTGATACATTTCATTTGGAATCTAAGATTTTAAAAATATATGAGTTCTTTGCCAACATTTCCAAATCAAGAATTTTTCATACAAAAAATATGAATTCCTGGTTTCTCTTTAAAAATTAGAAAATCAAGCAACACCAATCATGTGATCTGTGAGAGGACCCAATAAATCACACTTTTGTTTTTCTCATTTGAGTTTATGAATAAACTGAAAAAATGAGAGAATAAAAGGGCACTCAATAAATTCTTGTTAAATACCTGAACAAAGAATCAAGAAAGTTGTCTCAAGTAAGAGGCTGTTTAGAATAAGTGATAAGGAAACATTTTTATCAATTAGAGGCTATTTTTATATAGAAAGCGTAGAGATAAAAGTCCAAGAACAGCATCTTAAACTCTAATTCCTTTGCAAAACTTTCCCTGATCTTTCTACCATCTGAACCCCAAGCAAAATTGATCAAACTGTCATCTGTGACACCACTGTTGCTTACACCATATAAATATTTATCATACTATATAATTCACTACACAGAATAAACTATGTGATTATTTGCATATTAAAAGTAGACTCACTCACTTCTTTTAAAAATTATATTCAAGAGGAGGAAGACAAACAAATATAAACAGATGAACATATAAAACGTAGCAGATTGTTATAAATGCTTTGAGGCAGACTAAAGACAGATTTTGAACAGAGAAATATCCTATGACCACTCTGTATGCCCCACTAACAACAGACACTAGAAGATAGATGATAGATAGGTAGGTAGGTAGGTAGGTAGATAGATAGATAGATAGATAGATAGATAGATAGATAGATAGATAGGTAGATAGATAGATAGATAGATGATATACTGATAGACCAGTTTAGGAAAATGTTTTGAAAAATAGTAGTAGCTTGGACCAGGCTGATTGACACTTAGTGGACATAATGAGAAGTGGTTGGATTTTTTTAAAATATATTTTGATGGAAGGACAATGAGATTTGAATGTGGATTATAAGAAACAGAGAGTCATCAAGGATCCTTAGATATTTAGTCTAGGAAGGTAGTTGAATGGAGCAACCAATTACCAACACAGGAGAAGAATGTGGCTGGAACAGGTTTAGTTAGGAAACAAAATTAACAATTAACTGTTTTCTTGTCTGCCTCCTGCACTATACTATGGAGTCCTCCATGACAGTTTTGTCTTCTTCTCCTTCATGTCCATAATACCTAGCACAATGTTTGACACAAAGGTGCTCATCCCTGTTCTTTGTGCCTAAAGAATGAATGATTGACTTGGAAACATACAATAATATTCTTACTTCTTGAATTATATAATACTATAAGCTCTATTGGAGGCATAGATTTCATTTTGTCACCACTGAACCCCCAGCATCTAAAACAAAGCCAACACAAAATGTTATTGAATAAACAGATTTTGTTCAGTTCTTCCTACTGATATTTCTGGCCTCCGTATCTGGTTTTGGTTAGTCTGAAGGAAATAAAAAAGGAAATTAATATGTGTGTGTTGGCATATATTTTATCACTTAATTGATGAAAAGTTGCTTTGGAAAACAAATTTTATATTTCTTATTACCAACTGATAGTCATTAGTACTGGCAAATCTAACGGTTTCAAGTATCAAAATCTCTCCCTGAACTTTTGGCCATTACATGTCCTTTTCCCATTTTACTAGAATTTCATTTAGAAAGTCACTAGAATGTCAGGGAATGCTTCCAAGCACTCAACGTGTTCTTGTGGTTTAAAAGAACAGATATCTGGCTCTGCATTTAAATCTTATTAAGATACTAAACAAATTATTGAACTGATTCTAATTTTCTATAGTTTAAAAATCACTTTTAAACATCCATCTTTGTCCTGGACAGTTGCCAAAGCTAGCAAATGCATCTCAGCTGGGGAACAAGCTGCCACTTCTTCCTTCAGATCCTCTTTCAACACTGGAGATTGGCTCACACATGGCGAGGAGCTAAAAGTCAGACCTGTCCTTGAATCTTCCTTTTGTCGCAGGGCAGATTTTCTAAATTGCCTCTTTCAGAACACCACAACCTGTGAAAATAAGTTTTGGAAATTGTAGTCTACTCCCTCTGAGAGATTAATAATGCATTTAAATGCATTTAAAAGAAATCCAGTGCTTTAACATTTTAAGTTCAGTGCTTCTCAAGCCCAAATGGCTACAGGATGCTTTTATAATGGAATATCATTAATAGGTTGTGAGAAATTTGGGCTACATGGTTCAGTTTCACAGATGCTCTTCCAGAGACAGTCTGAGATAGAAGACCCTTCTTTCTCATTAGCTCAAGTTTTCTGGGCTCTTCCCTTTAAGAATGGCTGCAGAAAATGAGAACTCTTGGGTTAGGCACTAGTCTCCACCGCCCACAGAATGGGACAGTAGAAAAAAGCCTTGGTTTGAAAGATGTTTCAAGACTTTGTCTTAGCTCTGTCACTTGCTACTTACGTGATTTTCTTTTGTAGTTGTTTTACGTTATCCGAGCCTTAACTTTCACATTTTAAAAACTAGGAATGGTAAGTTATAATCTACTTATCATACATGACTGCCATGAGAATTAAGTGTATATTACAGAAATTTATAAAGTGCTGCAGATTATATACATGAAAAGCATAATTGCAAAATTTCCAGAAGGGGTATTTTATCAACACTGTCCAGCAGAGACATAGTGGAAGCCAAATGTGTAGAAAGATAGGGGTAAAATTAAGTCTAACAATGTATTTTATTTAGTCTAACATACCTAAAATATTAATATAAATAATCAATTTAAAAATAATGAGATATTTTACATTCTGACTTTCTGTATCGATTCTTTGAAATCCAGCATGTGTTTTATAGTTATAGTAAATGTCAATTCAGACTGGCCACATTTCAGGTGGTTGGTAATACATTTTGCTAGTGTGGCTATTAGCACAACTCTACACCAAATTTTTGCCTGCAGAGTCCGTGATTTTGTTCTAGTAGATTCCAGAGTAATAGTTTTCACATTATTATAATCCATTCTGGAGGCTTTATAGAAGAATACATTTTCTTGCCCCCTACACCTTCTAGAATGTGCCTGTGTTCCTTGGCCCATGTTTCTCTTCCATCTTCAAAGCCAGTAATACTCAGTTGGGTTTTTCTCACATCACGTCACTCCAACACTGATTCTTCTGTTTTCCTCTTCTACATTTAAAGACCCTTGTAATGACATTGAGCCCATCTAAATAATCCAGGAAATGTCCTTACTTTAAGGTCAGTTGATTAGGAACCTTAAATCCAACTGCTACCTTAATTTGCCTTTGCCAAATCAGGTTCATTCATAGGCTGCAGGGATTAGAACATGGGCATCTTTGGGAGGCTGTTGTTCTATCTACCACACTACCCTTGTCAAATTACGTGTAAATTGTTTTTCTCTGACTCTGGTTGAAATCTGAGGCAGGTCACATAGATGTTTCAGGTTCCTTAGTAATTTAAAAAAAACAACCCCCATGAATATTTTCAACGTTCCTAACTGATACTCAATTTTAACTTCTCTTACTTCACCATTTCGTCCTGAAATAGGCCTGGAAATCTGGAGTGGGTACTATCTCTTCCCCGTATCACTAGTTGTTGTTTCCTATCTAGCCATGATCATAGAGGAAGGGCAACATTTTATGGGCTTGAACCTCTGGCATTGATGTTCTTTAATGTCAGATGCAATTACTCACCCCTTGAGTCATTGAATGCTTGTGTAGGCTCCATAAAGATCCTCTACAAGGAACATCTGCCTGCAGTCCGCATGATACAGTCAGTTAGTGCTTCCCTTTGGTTAACTGCTATAACTCCCCTCACAGTCCTAGGGTTCCAGCATTCCTCTATTCCATTATGGTCGCAGGGATCCTCCAGGTAGTCAAATTGGACAGTTGACCCTGGGCTAGCTTCCTTTCATGGTAGGAATGCCGCTTGCACCCCATGCTGCTCTTAGAGCAATCTAGTCATAGCTTATGACATTAGACTTTCCAAGCTTCACTCATAATATTTAAGTTTGCCAAATTCCAAGTTGTGTGAATCACTCCAAGTTATCCCCTCAAAGTTCTTTTCACTGGCTTAAAGCAAGACAGAAATACACTCCCCTGCCAGGGGATATGGTAAAAAGAAGAAATATAACATAGAGCACCACTTTTATAACAGTCCCTTTAGTTTGTTTACTTCTTCACATGCAGCTTAGAGTTGGGTAATGGGATAGAACTGAGAAGAATTTGTTTTGGTATCTCTTATTACATTAAGAACATGCAGTAAAAAAAAAAAAGAAGAAGAAGAAGAAGAAGAAGAAGAAGAAGAAGAAGAAGAAGAAGAAGAAGAAGAAGAAGAAAAGAAGAAGAAGCAGAAGCAGTAAAGCACTCAAGGTTATGTGATGGCCCTCAGCACCTATTGAATTGCTCTTGGTCTTTGGTATCTCAAAGGAAAGTGAGATATATTTCTATCTACATCTTATAGTAAATTCTTTAAATTTATGCAACTATAACAGGGCATTTAAACAAACTGATGGAACATAGATACTTCTAATATAAAGAGCCCTATCCTAAGGATCTTTTTTGAGTTAACTGAAATACACAAAACATTTGTTTTATAGCCACAGAAAAAGGACAAATTTGCATATGGGGTCATGGAACAATGGAAAAGGAATAGGAGAAATAAGGATAATAAAGAGGAAGAATATGCAATAGTTTATGTCTCATTCCCAACTTCTTGTACTACCATTTCTTCTTCTCTGGTATTTAGAAGAGTGTTTGCCAACAAATGGAGAAGATATTCTGTTGGAGACTCTGGTCAAAAACAACGTCTCTTTGGGGCCAACTTGACAAAATTTGGTAGAGATTAGGAAAAGAGATACTTTTCTTACTTCTCCTTAGAATCTACAACCAGTTTGGCATTCCAAGAATTTGTAATCTCATGAATGGGAGATAGCACCCCAGACCTGGGCGTTGTTGTTCCCACATAGGCATCCAAAGCACTGTTAATAGGACAAGCATTCCACAACAAATCTGAATTAAAAAAGACCGAGTATATCCTGCCTGCTGACTACACACTAAGGAATAGGGAAATCCTACATGGTAAGGTAGGAAGTTTAGTGGTACAGACTAAATTAAGAACCTTTGGCTTATTGATGTCAATGTGATTCTATTTGTGCCCCTAAACTGGGAAAGATAAGGGCATTTGTGGTACATAAAATTTTAAAGTTTATAATGGATTTACTGTGTTATTTCAAATAACTAAGGAATAGGCAGATTGTTAAACAAGCTGATGAAAGACAAATTATGAAACTATCAGCCCTAGCCATAAAATTGTACCAAGGCTTTAACATTGTACATTGAACTGACAATGCAAGATTTGTTTCTTTTGCTCCTCTTGGGAGCTCTTCCTGAGGATCATATTTACGTGACCCCAACTTTCAAATAGAAAAAAAAATTCACTGAGTGATGCAGTTATTTTAAAAATAAGAAGCACTCATAACATAGAGAAACATTTTTAGATACAGAACTGAATTTTTCAGTTTTTGTCCAGATAGGCAACATAACACAGCAGGGATCTGTTCTGAATCATTGTGGGCAAGGGATCATTAGACCCAGATATATATACATCACCCACATCTTATTTTAGCCCCCCCTTTGATAACGTTTGGATATTCTGCCTACCATCCAGAACTAAAGGGCTTGCAGGGAAACTAAGGAAGTAAAGGGAGTTTCATCTATGTGGTGTTTGAGGAATAGGGAGAAAGAACATGGAAAAAAAAAAAAAAGATGACAAAGAAGAGAGACTGGCACGTGTTCAGCATTAAATAAACATTTTTTCTATTTCTATTAATTATTGTTAAATATTCTTAAACTATAACTCTTCACCTCTTGTTTCTAAATGCCTACTTCTATTTCTATGCTGCTCACTTCTCCTGTCCACTTCAGATTCTCTGACTTCTTTCTCAGGGCTGTGGCTTGTCACCTCTTATTAAATATCATCACATTTCAAATTTCCCTGCTCTATCCTTTTCTCTTCCCTCCTAAGCAATATTTCTAGGCAGCGTTTCACACCAATGATTAAACCCTCAGATGATCCATAAAGATAAACTCAGCAGAACCTATCACGTGCTCACACTACCATCTGGGGCCCATCATCTCACCATTTTCACAAATTAGCAACCTCTGAACAGCTTCATCTATTTCTTTTCTTATAACCTCCATAACCAGTTAGCCAACAAATCCAACTGATTTTACACCTGCGTGTGATATGTAGGTTTTCCCTTCTTTTCCATGACTGGTATCTGTTTCATGGTACCCTACCCTCCACAAGAACTTCCTAAATATTGTTCTGCTTCTCATCATCCTCCCTTAATTATTCACCTAATACTGATATGACCTGTTGAGTTCAGGCCTGTGATGGCTTTCCATCATCTCTAATCAAAAAGCACAAGTACTCAACATAGTCTTCAAGAGCCTTCATGTTTGAAACCTAAATTGCTTTCTTTATTAGTACTTCTCATTATCATTCTTGTGGGCACTCTTTATTAGTCCTGCACTATTGTGAAGTTCTCACCTCAGCTTCATTCTCCTATTTATCTGCCACCTCCAAACAAAAAAATGTGCATAATACCTTAAGTCCTTCTGAGTTCATGTTGTTTTCTTTATGTGGGATATTTAATTAGTATACAGACAATAAATAATAACTAGAGAAACAACTACATTTATTGAGCACTTCCTACTAGCAGGTACTGTTCTAACAGGTTGCCATTTTTTAAGTCATTTAATCCTAACTCAACCCTCTGAAGAAAGTGGTATGATACCCACTTTATAGATGAGAAAACTGAGGCACAGAGTAGTTAATTTATCTGAAGTCACAGGGCTGACAAATTCTCTTTTTTATTTATTTCAATTTTAGTTATTTAACATGCAGTGCAATATTGGTTTCTGGAGTAGAATTCAGTGATTCATCACTTACATACAATACTCAGTGCTCATTACAACAAGTGCCCTCCTTAATACCCATCACCCATCTGTCCCATCCCTCCCCCATCAACCTTCCTCCATCAACCCTCAGTTTGTTCTCTGTCATTAAGAGTCCCATATGGCTTATTTCCCCCTCTCTTATTTTTCTTTTCCCCCATCCCATATGTTCATCTGTTTTCTTAAATTCCACATATAAGTGAAGTCATATGGTATTTGTTTTTCTCTAACTTATTTCACTGAGCATAATATCTTCTAGTTCCATCCATGTCACTGTAAATGGCAAAATTTCATTTTTTGATGGTTGAGTAATATTCCATTTTATATATAACATATATAATATTTTCTTTGCCCATTCATCAGCCAATGGACATTTGGGCTCTCTCCATAGTTCGGCTATTCTCGATAATGCTGCTATAATATGGTGAACATAACCCTTCAAATCTGTATGTTTGTATCCTTTGGATAAATACCAATTGCTGGATCATAGGGTAGTTCTCTTCTTAACTTTTTAAGGAACCTCCAAACTGTTCTCCAGAGTGGCTGCACCAGTTTGCATTCCCACCAACAGTGCAAGAGGGTGCCCCTTTCTCTGCATCCTCACCAACACCTGTTGTTTCTTATGTTGTTAATTTTAAGAGCTGACAAATTCCTATTGGAATTCTAAATAAGCGTTTCATTTCATTTCATTTTCTTCTTAAAGCAATGTTATGAGGTAAGTATTATTTCATAAATTTCACAGGAAATTGGAGTTTATAAAGGTCTGCCTCCAAAACCTTTGCTATTTCCATAATAAAATGCTTCCTCTCATCTAAAGGAAAAACACAAGCTTTATTGTTAAACTGAAATTTGGGGCTCTCCCACTTAAGGTAGTATTATTTTCTCCATGATGCTTTTAGTAGGTTAGCCAAATGATGATGCTAAGCAGGCTTGGGTTACACATTTTGTGATGTGCCAGCTGGAGCACAATAAGCCAAGGCAAAGAGGTTTGTAAGAACAACTAAATTATGAATCTGTCTGTGACATCCAACTAGCATAGTTTTGATAGCTTCGTTGGCTGAGATACATGTTATATAATATCCAGTTTATGGACTATAAAGACAGTTCTTTGGGAAATTAATACCTGAGACATTGTTTAGAGCAACTGATTTCAAATTTAATGTTTTCCTATTTTTAATATTTTCTTCTTCTGGGTAAAACAGTATGTTTGGTTATGAACAAGGACATTTTGGCTATCATGTTAATGAAGGGCATTTTCTTCCCCAGTCATGTGGGAGATTCCTCTTGCCTCTTCTACTGCACAGCAGAGGAAATCAAACCACTGAAGCATTACACAACCACACTTCTTTTCTCCAACCTGGTTGCTTTACCCAAGTAAATAAACACGACATTTTGCAGCTCAGTGTCAAAGATCAAAACAAAAAATGAAATCACTGTAGACATGTTGCTTTATGTAAAATGGAAAGCTACAAACTCACCAATAATATCCTGCCTTTTAGTCAGTGGCCAAAAATGAAATAATGCATTTAGCAAAAAAAAAAAAAAAAAAAGAGCCAATTATCCAAGTTGTCTGGGAGATTATAGATCACTTGAAAGTTTTAGAGTGCCTCTTTCCAGCATTAATATTTGAGACCGATGTTAGTGAGGACCAACGGGTTGTGTGCACTTCAGTACACCCATAGTAATTGCTGGCAGATGTATCATATGATTTCTAATCCAAATTTCAAAGTAGAACATTTAGTTCAGTCCTACCGATAATGATGAACTTGTACAACAACTATACCTCTAGATTCTGGTTTGAATGATGAAAGGTGTAAAGTCCCATCAAACCACGACACAGACTGCAACCATCATTACACTAAGCCTTGGTGTCTAAGAAGCCCTCTCTCTGGTGAATGTCATCTGTATTTTCCTGTCATTCTTCATACACATTCATCACATTCTTACCCAAACTCTTGTGAGTCTTGTTCCCTCTCCCTCTCTTGGGATAGAACTTCATTATGCTTCTAAATAGACCTTTTTATTTTTCTTGAGGTTTTTTTTTTTAAATAGATTGGATTAGAGATCCCAGTGTTCACCGCTGAACAAATATCACTAGTTATTTTCATACTATTTTTCTAGCTTTGTCACAGAATCGCAACAAATATACAGGAACTATTTTTTAAATTGAAATTCAATTTGCCAACATGTAGTACAACATCCAGTGCTCATCATATCACCTGCCTTCCTTAATACCTGTCACCCAGTTACCCCAACCCCCCACCCATCTTTCCTTCCGCAACCATTTATTTGTTAAAGAAACTGTTTTAAGGAGGAGCATCTGTCTCAATCTAAACATCTCAGTAGTTTTTTTCTTTTCTTTTTCAAGTCTTCCCACCACTGTAGTCCATATAATAACTGTTTTTCATCAGTTCACACATATAAATCTATTTTCTACTTTTCAACTAAATATTTTTCTATAAAATGATTTGTAACATAAAATTATATTAAACATTGCCATATACAGTTATATGGTATATATAATTTTTATTTTTAATGGTTGTGCAATATTCATGAGGTTAATATACCCTTTTGTATTGAATTACTTTTTTAATTATTGGATAATTGCATTGTTTTCAATTTTTGTTACTAAAAAAGACCATCATTCTTCACATTTCTTTTCAATACTAGATGAAAGGACAGGATTCATGATATAAATTGCCAAATTGCATGTCATACTTTTTGCATCAACATATGCATTTCAGATAATGTGTGAGTATATGATCTATATTTTAAAAAATCAATAAGTCATATTTTCAATGTAATTCTTAAATTGCATATACTTTTTTCTCATAATTTTAAAAAATTTAACCATGAGGACCTGTTTTTTTTTTCTAATCAATTTGTATGAATATTTTGTGTAATGTAGAACCAAACCTTTATAATTTTATAAAAATTTTACATGGTACTATTTTTCATTCTTTGGAAGTTTAAAAATTGTATGACTGGATCAGTTGATTTTTGTTTTTATTTTACTTCATAACTCAAAATGTTGCTCCACCAGATATCTAATAACTACTTAAATTTGTTTTCCATGATTTTGTTTTGCTTTATAGCTAACTCTAATCCATTTGGAGCTTTCTTAGGGTTTGTTCTGTGGCATATTCCACAAATACACAGAATCACCTGTGGAATTTTATTTTCCTAAACAAAAAAGAGGAGAACAAACCCTTAGAGTTCTATATTTAGTAGGTTTGGGATTTAAAAACATACATATTACTTACATGTTGTATATATATACATGTACTAGTAAATTAACTAATGCATTCTTTATAGTTATAAAATATTGAATATAATTATATAAATATACTTAATATAATTATTTATTATAATATATCACCCAGTTTAGAAGAGTTGCAAGTGAAGGAGAAGTAAATAAATAACAGAGAATAAAATAAGGTTTGGCCCATTTTTTCCCCTCAGATTGGTGGTTTGTAATTTCTTACTTAATCAAAATATTACATAACCTTTCTTTTCCCCATTGGTTTGGGCTACTGCTTTTTCATATATGAATATTTCTTATGTAAAAGGTAGTCATAATTTTCTCATCTATCTGGGGAAGGTCCACTTAGTACTCTTCATCTCAACCCTATACCCAGCCCCTCAAGCTCTTTGATTGAATAGACCTTGAACTTTAGCAAGCAATGTCTCCAAACATAGAAAGAGCAAAGATGAAATTGCAAAAAGCAGTTGCAGAAAGCAGCTAACTTGAGAAAGCTGGGTCTTGAAACACAGTGCTGGCTTGTTTCTTTATCCGTTGACCTGTTCCCAACACTAGCACAGTGTCTGCCCACAGCTGTCCTCTTCTAAATCCATAGGCCTTGGCTCTCTTGGACAGGATTAGAGCATGGTGTTCAGAAAGGCCTCTCTTGAAGAATCAAGAGCCAAGACCGCCTTCCCTACAATGGCAGAGAATGAAATTATTAAAGGTGCATGTCTCCCAGCCAGAGAGCCTCTTTCCCAGTCTGTTTTGCAGATTCATGTGGCTATATGACTAAGTGTTTATCAAAGGAAAATGAACACAAGTGAGAAAGGCAACTTGTGTATCACTTCCTGAAAAGGAAACCACTGTCTTCTTATTTCCTCTACTTCCTATTTCATGTGTACTAGTCCATACAAATGATGGTGAGTCAGTTTCAACCATGCAGGTAAGGACAATATCATAGGGAATATAACAGAATGAATGAAGAAATCTGGGCCCCTAGATAATTTCATGGTGCAGTGATGCTTACCTGACTAATATACCTGCTGACATCCAAGCAATAATATGTTGGCATATTGTTGTTAGAATAGTGTATATAGGTGCAAATTAATATACCTATGCTCTCAACACTCACCTTCCCTTAACCTTCCTCCATCTTTCCAAAATCTAGATTTAGATACATACATACCCACACACATAAACACACGGAAAAATATAAATCCATACATACAAGTGAGTGATGTTACTCTCAGTGACTCTCATTATACACAAATTCATCTTTCTGATGATGCTGTTCTCAGGAGTTCCAAGACGATTTACAATTTATCAGGGCTGAGGACCCAAAGAATAATGAGGTCCCCAGCTAGTCTTCTAGAATGACTACCTTCAAAGTTGTACAAGGTACTTTTCTGTACATTATCTCTCTACTCGGTAGCAATAGACTGCCCCCAAATTTACTTCCCATTCCACTAGTTTTCCTACTGAAATCTTTCTTGCGCATCATGGTGAAATTATTTTCCTAAAAAAATCTGTGTCAACACTTACCATAGCACCCACTTTAACTTCAATTAACTTCAATTCATACCTATAGAATGATTTCTTAGCTGTCTTTAAGAGACAGAATATATGCTATTAAAAAAAGAAAAAACAGTAGTAACTAACAGGTAAATATACATTCTTTCTGATGCTGAAAAATGCTATGGAGAAAAAAGAAACAGCTCAAAGGGAATATGAAGTGCTAGACGGCAAGTTTTGTTGTTGATTTAGTTTGTCAGTTAGCTAGTTAGTTAGTGTTTGTTTTTCTGTTGGGTGGTCAGGGAAGACCTTACTACCAAGTTATCATTTGTACAGAGATCAGAAGGAAGTAAGTAGCAAACAATATAGACGTCTAATTTAAAAGCATTTCAAGCAGATTAAAAGCAACAACTACAAGTGCAAAAAAGCATGAAATAGAAGCAAACTTGGCATGGCTAAAGAATACCAAGGAGACAAGTATGGCTGAAGCAAAATAATTAGAAGAAAAAATAGCAGATGAGTTTAGAGCAGCGGCCAGAATTCATACCACGGGGGCATTTGGTAAAGAGTTCGGAATTTCACCCTGAATAAAATGGGAAACCATCAAATATCATACTATATATTAGGCATGAAGATGTAATATCACATTCTTAGGGAGTTGACAACCACCAGGGAGACAGTCACGTAGTCAAAATATCATTGTCTATGATATAGTACTATGCTATTGCTCTTTCCAGGAAGCAATTCTGAAGGCCACCTACCTCATCAGAGGGATTGATATCTAATCTGAGGAAGAAGCTGAGATATGGAATCAATCTCATCCTCCTTTTCTCCTCGCAGTCCTAATTGTTAATGGGCCCTGATGATTCTAATACCTGGGTCAATGTTGGAAGGATATCCAAAGCTTATTTCATAGATACCTAGAAAGTCTTAGAATATATTGCTGCTCCAGTTCTGGTAACCTAGTTCTTCATGTATTCTCCAAGTTTCATCATTCTGACTCCCTGACTTTCTGCCATCTTGG
This sequence comes from Canis lupus familiaris, assembly GCF_011100685.1. NCBI lineage: Eukaryota > Metazoa > Chordata > Mammalia > Carnivora > Canidae > Canis > Canis lupus. The sequence goes on along the minus strand of NC_049234.1, from coordinate 20,309,074 downwards.
AAAAGCCTATTTACTTGGGCTACAGTTTCTCTGATTAGCACTCTATTTCCCTATTAACTTTTGTCTCTCCCTTTATCCAGGAGCAATCTTTCACTAGGACTGTCTATCAGTGTAGGTTCAATCAAGGAAATATAAACTGTTATAGGTATTTCAGGGAAAGAATAATTTAATACAGGAATTTATGTGCAAAATATTAGGATGGATAAGAAATAAAAGAGGAAAATTAATGGTACCCAGGTGTCTGTGAATACAGGGAGCCTCTGCTTTCACTACAGATTGCAAGAGATGGCATTCTCAACAACACTCACACTCTTGATGCTAATCGGGAGACCATGAGTCTACACACATCAATGTTGGTAACAGTACTAGAAATGGCATCTACTTTTTTAAAGTCTTCTAAACCTTTGTGAGTGCTTACCACTAACCTAACAGAAATATAGTGTCCAGTAAAGTGACCAACTCATTGCCATTTGCCAAAGACTTTTCAGGGTTTTGTTTTTGTTTTTATTTTTAAAGATTGTATTTATTCATTCATAAGAGACAGCGTGAGAGAGAGAGAGAGAGAGAGAGAGAGAGAGAGAGGCAGAGACACAGGCAGAGGGAGAAGCAGGCTCCATGCAGGGATCTTGACATGATACTTGATCCTGGGTCTCCAGGATTACACCCTGGGCTGAAGGCGGCACTAAACCACTGAGCCATCTGGGCTGCCCCAGACTTTTCAGGTTTTAACAGAGAAAATCTCACAACCTTAGAAATCTCTGGTCCCAGGCAAACTGGGCCTATTGCTGCCCAACTGCCAAAGGAATCTAGAAAATGTAGTTTTCAGGCTTCCAGCCTCAGCAATACAAAAGAAAGTAAAGAAAAGTTACCCTGGGGCTGAGTACTAGCAGAGAGTTGTCTGACAGAGTCCCTTTAAAGAAAATACAAGGGCGCCTTGGGTGCCTTGGTGGCATAGTCAGTTGGGCATCTGGCTCTTGGTTTGGGCTCAGGTCATAATCTCACAGTCATGAGATCAAACCTCATGTCCTGCTCCATGCTCAGAGGCACAGTGGAGTCTGCTTCAGACTTTCTTTCCCTCTCCTCCTCTTCCCTCCCCATTATTGCTCTCTCTCTCTCTCTCTCTCTCTCTCAAATAAATGAATAAATCTTGTAAAAAAATAATAAAAATTAAAGAAAATACAGATGACTCAAAATCAGTATGCCACCAGTACTTAAATGTGAGCATAACCCATTACTTGGAATTCCTGTTGCTATGTTACTATTAGACATACTGATAGGAAAGATTTATTGATTCACACCGAGCTGCTATGGTGATGTAATTCTGACCCTGAAGAAGTCAGATTCTAAGTGTAAGATTTTTATGAGATCAAGTGAGATTATTATTATATAAGGTCCATAGCACAGAAGAACTATCCAATAAAAGGAGTTATTACTACTGCTACCAATACTACTACAATTACTAACAGTGACAATGGTAACTGAGATTAGTTGTCTTTACTCTTCTGATAAGCAAAAACAGGCTGTAAAAAATAATGAAGCTGAAGCCAAGTGGAAAAATAAAAATAAAAAACAAATTCTCTAGTTGACTTTTCCAGTTTCAAAGGGTATTGAATACATAGTGTGGCTATTTCCTACCAGAGTGTAGTTCTAGACGTTTTTAGCCCCTCTCAGAGGATAAAGTAAGCCCTTCTTCCTGGAATAATTGTGGCTGTAGGCTTGACTTATTATAAGAACTAAGAGCTGCCTCTTATTCCTTTATGCAAAAAAGGCAAAGGACACTCTTACTGTCAAATCACTCGATAAAACAAAGGGTAAATACCATTTTAAACATTAAAGAATTTTATCCCATTCCTTGGTACCAACAGGAATTCACTACATGTCCATTGGGAACATAATCCTTGTGCAGCTATGGTATAGTTTTGCTTGCATGGCTTTTAAAATGTCACATAAAATGTATTTACCTTTAGTCTTTCATTTTGTGTTATCAAGTGAACATAGGACAATTAAACTGACAGGTGACGAAGCATTCTTCAGGCAGGATGGTGGAATCTAGAAATGGCTGCCTATCCCTGGAGAGAAGATAATTCCATGCTTCTTTGGTTCTGCAAAAGAAAACTATGCAGAAAAGGGCTTTCAGAAGCCAGCACCGCTGACTCTCAGGATGGAGCCCAGGGTTAGTATCTTAACCAGGGCTTTCATCATGTGTTCTCAGTTTATAGTCCCCTATGCTGGCTGTCAGACTGGGTACTCACACTTTCTAACCTAAACAGAGACTGCACACCTATCCATCCTGGGCCTCTGACAGCTGAGGCCCAGCAGCGATTACACCTGAAGAATGGACTCCAGAGGCACTGTTTGGTGGCTTCTTTCGGGAACAATCTCCAGGGAGGGACACAAATCCCTTTCAGAGAACAGGGAAGGGAGGCTCTGGAGCTAAGGCTGCAAGGGAGTTCAACAGGGAAACGCTGGCTGTGCACATATGATCTGGGGTTGCAGAAAGAACTGAAGTGTTGATAATGGACCATTTACTTCTCAGAGAGGACAATAACAGGGTTGTACATTTTCTTTTTAAGACACATTAAAACTGCTCTCTGCACTCTTACATGTGCATACCTACATGTGCTCAGTCGGCTCTTTTACATTAAAGCTCTGTTTAACTTTTCTCATTAGTTCATTTCATTCATTCACCCATTCATTCACTCTCTCATTGGTATTAAGTGCCTGGACTGCATTAGGCACTATACTATGGACTTGGAGCACAAAAAGGAATGGAAAATATTTCTTTAAGAGGTTCTCTATTCTCTCCTCTGTAGTGGCAGACAATGGCAAGAAAATAATTAAAATGCATTCTGAAAAGCCAGTATAGAGGTTCAATACATAAAGTCTTTACAGGGAAAACTTCCATTCATCCCGGCACCCAGTCCAAGGGTAAACATGTGCTGGTCCTTAAACCATCAGAGACTAATAGACCTGCTTTTTGATAAAATGGTGAAGTGGGTCGGGGCGGGGGAGGGCACAGATGAAACAAGTTGTCTGACAAAAGATAGAGTTACTTCCCAGGGGCCAGATATTTTGTTTCTATCCATAAAGCAAAAGGTTCAGCTCTTTAGTACATTGTTGGCACAAATTCAACTTGTGGTCAACCAAATCATGACCACATCCACCACCACAAGTTTTAGGGAATTTTGTACAAACTGTGTCAAAACTGCTCCCCTCCCTCTTGCACTTTCTCAATTAACTCAAACACACACACACACACACACACACACACACACACACACAAATGGTAAACTTTATCATTTTTTCCTGTTGAATTTCATCCCATTGGTTAGATCCAATCTTCAAGTCTGATGAAATCACTATGAATTTTGCTTCTGTCATCTGTTATTATAACTACTCCACCCAGCTTTATGTCATCTGGAAATTTCACAAGCATCCCCTCTTTCTCTTTGCCTCCATCTAGTCCATCTACCACATGCAACCGGGGTGATCTTCTTAAAATAAAGATCTAAACTTCTTATTCTTCATCCACACACAGTTTAAATACAGCTTCCCATCATGGCAAAGAACCTAGCATTGGAACTCAAGGACACAACTTGTTCATAATTTGCCCTTGTTTGGTTCTTCAATTCCTGACAGGCATCTTCCCTTACCTCTCAAACATACTGAACTATTCAGAAGTTCTCTGAATTAGCCCTTTGCTAGACAGAGGCAGAGACCCAGAGATTTTGACAATGCAACTAATCTAGAATTCCTGAAGTTCTTCATCACATGAAATGGTATAAATATAACTGACATTTAGATGTCCCCCATATTTTAACAACCATGTGGCAGTAGTGAAAACTGTGAAATAGGGATCCCTGGGTGGCGCAGCGGTTTAGCGCCTGCCTTTGGCCCAGGGCGCGATCCTGGAGACCCGGGATCGAATCCCACGTCGGGCTCCCGGTGCATGGAGCCTGCTTCTCCCTCTGCCTGTGTCTCTGCCTCTCTCTCTCTCTCTCTGTGACTACCATAAATAAATAAAAATTAAAAAAAAAAAAAAAGAAAACTGTGAAATACTTCTGTGTAATAGTAAAAAAAACATACCCCAAACCTCTTCTCTCTTGATAAATGTTTTGAAATTCACCTCAAGATTGAAGCCTTGGTGTCCATGGTCAAGTTGGTACAGTGCTATAGTAAGATGAGCAAAGAGAGAAGTCTGAGCCTCAGTTCTGCCATTTTTTTTTTGGGGGGGGGAATGCAATATTTAACAAACCCTTTAACATTTCTCTATTTCTTTTTCTTCCTTTAAAAAATTAAAAATGGCAATGACAACTCCTCTGCCTACCCTGTAGAATGAAAATAATCAAATAAGGTCATGTGAGGGCCCTTTGTGTTAACCATAACACAGAACACATGTGGGAGGACTACTATGCACCAGAAATTCTATTTGGTATTTTACATCCTTATCTGATCTTCCTCCACACAATGTCATTCAAGAGAAACAATCAATATTCCAATTTCACAGATGAAGAAAGTGAGATTGTGAAATATATTACCCAAGATCCTATAAATGAGGTTTGGCAGAAGGAAGGCTCAATCGAAGATCACTCTGACTCTAGGATTCAGCTAGTTAGTAAGGCATTAGAAGAGATATTAAGAATAGCAAGATTTTCCTACAGTTTCACTTTCAAGAACCCACATAAGCACTTAGACAAAGGTAATCATGAGTAAGACCTTGATTGCCAGGTAATATCTTGGGCCACCTGGGTGGCTCAATTGGTTAAGCATCTGCCTTTGGCTCAGGTCATGATCTCAGGGTCCTGGAATCAAGTCCCACATTGGGCTTCCTGCTTAGCAGACTCTCTCCCTCTCCCTCTGTAGCTCCCCCTGCTTGTTCTCTCTCTCTTTGTTTTAAATAAATAAATAAATAAATAAATAAATAAATAAATAAATAAATAAATAAAATATTTAAAAAAAATAAAAATCTGATTCTTGGGGGGAAAAGTGTCAAAATAGAAAATCCAGGGGTTTTTTCGTCCATAGACCGTATGCCTTATGTCAGTCTCCTAAAACACATGTGATAACTCTTTTAACAAGACCAGGACACACAAATGTTTTTGATCAAATTTTCCAATTTCTGTATTCCTCTGATGACAAAACATGTTACAGCCATTTTTCTGGGACTTGGTAAGATTCTCTCTGGTCAAGGTGTGTTAGTAGGAGAAAGGCTCATCTGGCAACATCTATGGACTTAATGGGAAGCAAAGCAGCCTTAAGCATTGAGCCCATATGTTTACTCTACCAGTTGGCTTATCTCCCCATCTGAAAAAATATTGAGGGCATGGAAAGTCTCTGACCTTGAAATAGGGTAGGACACATGAACCCATGCTGACCACAGATTCAAATGACCACGTTGAAGCAAACCAGGAACAATGAAAAAAAGAATTCTAGGCAAAGTCTAGCTTAGTCCATAAACTATTTTGAGAAAAAGTTTCATGGTTATGACTTCAGGAATGTAATGGAATCTGTTAAGATTTGTTCTTTTTCTTGAACTTAAGCATACCTGCTACTCTAGTCTTCTTCCTTTACGGATGGGCACACAAGGTTCTCATACTCTTTCCCCTACTTCTATCTAAATCTATTCTCAAGAAAAGATTTGATAAATTCATGGAGGGTAGGGTGGAAGCTTAACTTAAATAAGCTTAATAATGCTCTCCTTCCTGGAGAGATTTACATTTTTAATGAGCAAGGCAGCTGCTACTATAGAATCATCATCTAAGAAGTCAGTGATGTGAAAAGTATGAGGGATTTCTGATTAATGGATCTGAAATAACATTTATATTTTATGGCCCCACCTAAACTATTTTACTCTCTGCTACCTCATGGAAGGTTTCTAAAAGTAAATACCAAACTTATAATATATAAAACACTTCAAAATATCTGTATTGTACTCAGTGCTTGAAATTACCTTATTCTTTTTACCTTATTCTTTTTCCTTCCTGCTTTCCCTAAAGATAGACCTCAAATATTGACTCATCTGTGAAATTTTCCCTGACCTCCACAGAAGCCTGCTCTTCTGTGCTTCTATACTATTATATAAATCTAACTTTGTCAAATCTACCCATTCATTTGTGAGCTGCTAAATCAGACTTTTTAATCTCTGAATGCCAGGTTAGGAGTTCCTGGTCACATAGAAAGCACTTAACACTATGAGAATGACAAGGGATATGTACTGGAAGTAGGCACAAAGGTTTATCTGTCTTGCTTAGTTTCAGAAATGGACTTGGACTAGTTGCCAATATTGAACAACAGGGATACTTCACATGAAAATCTGTATTCCCAATTTTGCTTTTAAAAAATGTCTGACAATACTGTGCTCAATAAGCTACAATAAACTCAATAAATCTAATACAAGCTGAAGCTTATATTATCACCTTCCCTCACCCTGTGAAGAAAAGAACTTAGAATTATTATTTTTTTAACCTTGGAGTAGAGAACTTATTCTAACAAAAGAACCACACAAAAGATAATAAAATTGACCAAAAAAGCAAAACTCCTCTGTATAAAAATTAGAAAAAATAAAAATAAAAAACAAATATCACAAATTCTGAGAGAAAAACAGGTATATGCATTTGCAAGAGGTCTATTTTCCCCGGATACATAGGATTTCCACAAAGCAACAAGAAAAACCTCAATCATTGCACTCCCCACCCCCCAAAAATGGTATGTGCCCTTTAGATGGTATATGTGCTTTCTTTTTTAAATTCAACCTGCTTCATTTATTAATTTTAATGGCTTGACCCTTGTAGGGACTTGATTTTTCCACCTTTGCTATAAGTTTAGTGTGGGAGCTTTCTATTGTGTTAATTTAACTAAGCTGGGACTACAACTTCCAGAATTCCCTTTCCTGCATTTTCAGAATTAAGGTCTGACAATAGAGGAATGTTCATGAGATTTGGAAGTCTGAAATACCACACATCTGTGTTTACATTTGGAAGGTGGATGTTGGGTCTAGCACTGTTGCAGTTTACTAAGTAGGTGTGCTGGGTCACCTTATTGATCAGAGCTGCAGTCAAAACTCCAGCTTCCCTAGTCCCTATTGGTGTCCTCCTGCACTTCTCTAGATCCTCTACTAGGTTCACGTACAGCTCTGTGGTAACTCATACTAGGTTTTGAAATGGGAGGCTGCCTGGTGGTGAGCAACCTCTGTAGGTTCCAGTCTCATTATAGGTTCCAGGTTGTCTTCTCAGGTTTCAGGTAACCCTCTCACATTTCATACCCATCTTTGCCCCACTGATCGCTAACTCTGGGGACCTCAGGCTACAGCACCTGAAACAGGTTAGAGTCATTCTTATATATAAACTGTTGAACCAGGTTCCATGATTGTGTAAGGTCAAGCCACTACAATAAGTCATGATTGTTCTGCTTCTCTAATAGAACCCTGATACATCTCCCATGATTCTAAACCAGAATTATTGATCATGATAGTGAGGTCCTTGTTGAGTACCAATTTATCAAAAAGATCCTTACTTTTCTAATGCAAACATAGAATAATCATGATAATAGTGGGAACAACTCATATTTATATATCACACTATTATTTACAAAATGATTTCACATTTTCTATTTCATGCTCAGAAAAATACTTCATGGCATTTAAAACTATCCCTGTCTGATAGATAAGGAAATTGAGACTTCAAAAGTCAAAATAATTTGTCCAAATTTACACAGCTAGACTAAGCCTCAAGGCCAAACCCTGAATACAGTTGGCAAAGTGTCATAGTCTCACTATCAGATTGAGAATTTTACAACATCCCTTTACCAGCTGTGTGATCATGGGGATATATAAATATATATATATATATATATATATATATATATATATATATAGTTGTAAAAATGAAATGAAATAATACATGAAAAATAACACATAATGGTATTTAGAACGGCACCTTGCATATAGTAATGACTCAACAATTGTGTCAGTTGTCGTAATATTAATAGTAAAAGAAGAAATTCACAATGTAAGCTAATCAGTAAATTCATATTTTAAATAGATAAAGACTAAAAGAAAGCATAGAGGAGTCTTCCTATGTCATCATGGGCAAGTTGTGAGATTTCTATAATCCCTGTTTTCATGGTCTGTAAAGGGGAATGATGCTTCTATCAGCCCGTGGACCTCACCCTCCTAGTACTTACTTATCTACTCATATTTCCCTTCCCTTTCTTTCCTTCTTCCTAATTATGTTGTGATACCCCCTCTTATACAGTAATTACTGACATTCTTTTCTTTTCTTTCTGGGACTCTAAGCCACAGTTGTCAGAATCATCTCCTAATATTTTCCCCAGGACTCTGTTTATCCATCTTCCCTCTCACAAGACTGCTGGAGAGCTTTTCTTTTCAGTAAACATATAATTGACACATCCTTCTCCAATCATCTCAGTAACCTCAAATTTCCAGGCACCTCCACCCTAAGCTGTATTCACTAAGATGACAATAACTCTTACGGATTCATCACACAAGACCACAAAGACAAAGCTTAGCTTGGAAAAAGAGGATAAGCTTTTGGCAGCTTGCTTTGACAAGTGCTTTCAGTTCTGTCCATGGTGCCATTTGCTCTTAATTTCCACATTGACATTTCAGTACTTTGACTTCCTACAAAAATACCTCCACATACAATTGCCACTACTGTTAATTCTCCTAAAAGTACTGCTAACAGGTCACAAGGCAAAAAGAATACCTCATCTACCTAAAAGTAGTTTAATCTGGCAAATTTCAACCTAGCCCATCCTCCACTCGTCTTCCAGAACATAGGAATGCTTCAAGCCCCGTTGGAGCTTAGGCATGCCCCAGAACACCCATCAGAGCGCCATCCAGCCTCAGATCCCTGGCTTCCAAACGCCACACCTGTTGCATTGGCCATCTTTTATTTTGACATTTAAGGTTTCTTTTCTTTTTAAATGAATTCCATTTTTGCTTTGTGTAGTATAAAGCCTTCTGTTTTCAATAGATTTTCTTTTGTTAATCATCTACTTCAAAATATTCTCTTTAGCTTTCACTTTATTTCCTTTCATCTTCTCATTCATAAATCTCAAAAGCTGCTTTGCTTTAGTTATTTTTTTAAAGTATAATCCAGTGTACTTCCTTTGTCAATGTATTTGCAGTGTAACCAGGCTTGGCTTCACCCCTTCTTGCGATGAAGACTTCCGTCCTATGCAAATATATACACATAGATTTTCTAAGACTCCACAGAGGTTTCTAAGAGTTTTCTGTGTATAATGAAATCCATTTAACAGATTGGGGAAGTTCAGGGGTGGTATGTGAGTTGGTGTAAAAATAGCAGAAATAGGTAATGTGCTCAAATTAGGTTAAATGATAATAATTTTTATCCCTATTGTCTACTATTAGATTCATGTCATCAACAGAAATTTACTGAAAATCTGCTATATGTCATGAGCCATGCCAGGCACTATTTGCTGCATGTGGAGCAAAACAGTTACTGTCCTTCCCCTGATAGTACTTATAATCCAATAGCAGAGACTGATAATAACCGAATAACCAAACAAATAAATGAAATATATTAGTTCCTTACAGGATGGGCTGAATTCTGTTGTAGGAAATGACAACAACAATAATATATTAGGGGTTAAAGTAACAAACACTTGTCACTCTCATTATGGGTCCTGAGTGGGTTAGCTGGGGATCTGCTCTTCATTTTTCTCTCTTTGGGACATAGGCCAACAGAGCAGCCATTGATTAATGCATGTTTCTTATCTCTGTAGCAGAGGGAAAGATAAACTCTTTCCTTTCTCCTAAAACTGACTCACAGCTCTTCTGCTCAGATCTCATTGGTCAAGGCAAGTCATGTGTCCACGCTAAGTTACAAGGGGATAGTTAGGGGTAGTAATAAGAAATGCACTTCTACCACATGTCAGAAGGAGAATAAATGGAAAGCTTATAAAGAGTTCTAATAAATACTGTAAGAACAAATACCTTCAACTATATGCCTATTAGCATGCTTTTATTATAACGGAAAACCAAACTCGATGTGTCTGAAATAAGAAAGAAATTCACTTTCCCATGAAGAAGTAGGCTAATAATGGGACAGACTCCAGCATGGATTGATCTAATGGATCAAATCATCCAAGACCCAGGTTATTTTCATCTCTCTGACCTACCATCATCAATAAGTTAGCTTTACCTTCAGACTGGCTCCTCTCTTAGTCTCAAACCAGATGCAGCTCTTCCCAGGTAACACATTGAGGTAAGAAAATGTATAAATTAATGATTCCTTCCTATGTCTCCTTAAGAGAGGAAACATGTGAAACCTTAGATTCTTCCGTCAAGTCCCATTGGGTCTTATGCTGGTTCCCAATCCAATCCTCTTCAAGGAAAGCAAAACTACTCTGTTTGTCTTAGACCAAATACTTGGAGATGAATGGATGATGGGGAATGTACCACCCTGTGAATTCTCTATGCCCACCATACCCTTCGGCACATACCGGACCTTCATACCTACTTGTTAAGACCACGCCTAAATAAGTGCATGACAATCACATATGCAAGACATTTCACTTTAGACTGCTTTCTATGATTGCCTCTATAACTTTCGGGTTTGATGTTATGGTCTTACTGTATAACTACAAGGTGCTATATTAGTTTACTAGAGCTGTCATGACAAAGTACTACACACTAAGCCATGTAAACAACAAAAATTGTCTAAAATCAAGGTATCAGCAGCCTTGGTTTCTTCTGTGAGCAAACAGCCTGTCTTAGGCCTCTCTTCTTGGCTTATGGATACTTTATATTCAAATGGCACCCCCAATATGTGTGCCTGTGTCCCAACTTTCCCCTTTTATAAGGACACTGATCATATTGGATTAGGGATCCACCCTATAATCACTTCTTAACTAATTACATCTGCAACAACCCTGTTTCCATATAAGGTCACTTTCTGAGGTGGGTGCTGGGGCTTAGGACTTCACCATATGAATTTTGGAGGGGACACAATTTAGCCCATAATGAATGCTATGACAAGCAGCCATAGGAAATTGGCACTTTTCCCTAGTTGTGTTTGTTTTTTATTATTTTCCCTTACAATGACTCCCAAGAATCATTTCTTTTATTTTGTAATGCCATTGTAAACTCAGAAACTTAAATCTGTATTTTTATGTTACTGACAATCGTGAACCTTATAACTGATCCTATGTCTCTTCTGCTGCAAAATCTTTTCTTCTATATTCCTCTATATAACACTATACTTCATTTTGCTTCAACTTTTTAATCTTTTTCTTGATATATATTCATCTGTTTTTACCCTATTATTGCTTTTAAATAATTCATACCATGAGTAGAGGAGGGGAGAAAAAAAAAGAAGGAGGAAGTGAAGGAAGGTGAGATATCTCACCTTTGGATATCTAGAATATCCAAAACTATAATAGCATTTTAGAAAACATCAGCATTATTTTTTTCAGATTTAGCAATATTCTAAATAAGTCTATGTTTTTTTTTTAAATTTCCCTGCAATACATAGATAAGGTTAAGATATAAAAACTTAGGAAAAATTCAGTACAATAAACTATTCAGATTAAGGGATAAAGGTGAAATGAAGTAGTGACATTCAAATTATGGTGTATTCATAAAAGAAGATAGCTTTTTTCCCTTTTAAATCCCTGTTCCATCTTGAAACAGGACAGCAAGGTTTTAGCAAATAAAGACTGCTTGAAGATACGTTTTAATGAATACATAGGAATAACTGTTAAAGCTATGAAACTATAAGTGAAGGTTTTGGTGCTTGGAAAATGGGACACCTGGGTGGCTTAGCAGTTGAGCCTCTGACTTTGGCTGAGGGGGTGATCCCTGAGTCCCAGGATCAAGTCCCACATCAGGCCGGGCTCCTTGCATGGAGCCTGCTTCTCCCTCTGCATATGTCTCTGTCTCGCTGTCTCTCTGTGTCTCTCATGAATAAATAAATAAAATCTTTTTTAAAAAGTGTTTGGAAAGTAGATTCTTTTAAATTTCAATAATAAAAACCACTAATATTTATTTTTTTAATTTTTTAAAGATTTATTTATTTATTTATTTTAGAGAGAGAGCACAACAAGGAGGGGCAGAAGGAGAAGGAGAGAGGTCTCGAGTAGATTTCATGCTGAATGCAGAGCCCCATGCAGTGCTTGATCTCATGATCTTGAGATCACAACCTCAGCTGAAGCTAAGAGTTAGATGCTTAATTGACTGCACCACCTAGGTGCCCCAAACCACTAATATTTATTAAACACTTTCTGCATGCCAGCCAATATATACTACGCAGCCTACTTACTGCACTTCGTATAAGCCTCACAGCAAGCCTATGAATATGAGCCAGTTATTACCATTTTACAGATAAGGCCAACCTGTAATGTTTCTTCCCAAAGTCACTGAGCTAAAAATAGGTCAAGTTAGGAATAGAACCTGTCTGTCTGACCTGAAAGTCCACGCTATTAAAATCTTACTCCTCTCCCAAAATGAAAAGTCACCGGTCTTTAAGATTTTTACTATTATTGTCTCCTTTCTAAATTACCATACATATTTATCAAGTGCATCTTTTATAATATCCTTGGAAGCTCATATCTCAGTAAACTAAAGATAATTTAAAAATGAGCTTGGTAAAAAAAGATCATCATATTCTCTTTGTATTTAATTATATAAGAAAAATAATAAAATAATAAGGAAAATCTTAAATACTGAAATTATTAAAACTCAAATAAAATATCTCTAAATTATTAAATAAGTAATGAGTTAACTTCACTAACATATTTTTATAGTAGGTTTATGCTTCATATGGCACTCTGCATCTGTTTATCTATTGCTATATAACAAATTACCTCCAAACAAGTACTTAAAACAACGAATATTTATTATTTCACAATTTCTGTGGTTAGAAACCCAGGTTCAGCAAAGTTGCATATCTGGCTCAGGTCTCTCATGAGGTTGCCATCAAACTGTCAACTAGGGCTGCAATCTCATGGGAAGTATCAGCTTATAAGATCACATAGAAGCTCACATTGTGGGGAGGATCTACTTCCCATCAGCTTGTTGGATGGAGAGGCTTGAAGCTCAGTTCTTCAATGGTCTTGATGAGAGGCCTTCCTCAGTTATTTTCCAGGTGAGCCCCCTCACAGGGCAGCCAACTTCCCTCAGAACAAGCAAAGAAGAGAGCAAGAGAGGATGGCCAAGATCCAAGATGCAAACCAGTCTTTTTGTAACCTAATCTCAAAAAGACATCTCCTCTTAATTGCTGTGTCCTATTTCCCAATGGTGAGTCAATAAATCCATTCTTATCTACTCTAGGGAAAGGGAGAACCTAACGATGTGCATATCGGGAGGTAAGGATCATAGGGGCTATCTTAGAAGGCTCCTATCACAATGGCTTTACCTCATCCATTACCTATATGCACAACCTCTTGATAGTAATCACTGGCAAAAATCTACATTTACCCAAGTAGGTAATAAAAAAATTTAAATCAATTTTATAATCGTTCAAAAGTTTGTAATGGTTAGAATTACATTGCAAAATAATAATAGTTGTTTCACTGACATGCAATGTTGAAAATTTTTGTGATACTTCAAATGAACTTTGATTCCAAACCTTTTCCTCGTGTATTTTTAAACAATGATAAATCTCAAACTTGCGAAATGTGCACCAATGGTGCAATGAAAATGGATACTACCAAATGGGCATACAGCTTCACACACTCAGTAGGAGCCAGTATATGAAGAGGTAAATACTTGTGGCTGCCTCAGGGAGCCTTGTTCATCAGGAGCTCCCGCCTAAATTCACATCCTACTTCAGCCTGTCACACTGTGGTCTGTGCACCAGATTCCTTAGACAGTAGGACATGAAATTCTCTGGCAGCTCCAAGATCTCTCATTCATGGTGGTCAGTAGCCATTTCACAGCTTGCTGCTGGAATATGTTCAGGGGGCAAAGCACTTATTTGAGCTTATGTACAGTAGGGTTTCTCTACCTTCCTTGTGCACACAAGTCACCTGGCCATCTTGTTGAAATTCAGATTCTGATTAAATAAATCCAGCATGGGACCTGAGATCAAAATTGAATACTGAAAACCGCTATTGCTCCTTTTTATTTTTTTGCCTGGAACATGAGGGGATATTGCCAGACCCTACTTCTCAAGACTATAATCTGAGGATAAAGTAGGATATAGTTGTTCTACCTTGAAACCTTTTGATCTCTTTAGCGTTCTGTTCCCAACCACCTACTTCTATGGGTTTCACTACTTAAGGCTCACACTCTGCAACTTTATTCAGAGGATTACTCACCTACTCTGCCCTCACTTACCAAGAGAGCCAATAGTGCTCAGCAGTTCATGCCTACCATCCCTGGCCCTAGATCAGCCTGTAGCTAATGACTATTGCAGGAGTATGAAAGCTGAGCTTCCTTCAAGGTGAAGCAAAACCCAAGGTGTACCTTATTCTCCAGAGCTCCCTGCAGGATCAAGCTGAGTTTGAGACTTCACTAGAAATTTCCACCTGCTCAGGTTCTCCCCCTTCTCTGTCATGCTTCCCCCACAACCTTACAGGTTACTCCTGAGCATACTCCCTTACTAAATTACTCATACACAAATCTTCGTCTCAGGTATCCACTGGAGGAGGATGCTTGTTGCTTAAGACAACTGACTATGTCACCCTAGATCCTGCCTTCCTTCCTAAGGGCCTAGGACAGTAATACCTATGGCACATTTTTGACTGGCACACTCTTTGGAAAGCTCTGAGCTGGAGAACCAATTTTGTACATAAATACACTGTGTGGCAAGAAACATGGACCCATAATGGTTTACAGCCTCACGCCTGTTCACTAATCAACGAGGCAAGACATCCACCTGTTTCTGCATTTGTGGGCCTCATGCTACTTACACGGATGTCACAGAGCCACCACATCCACGTCTGAAATTGTAGAAAAGCAAAAAATGCAGGACAGATGTAAAATTATTTGTAGGCTTTCCCAAATCTTTTTTTTTTTTTTTTTTTTTTTTGCCGACGATTCCTAATTTTTTCAGGAAGCAATTTTAGTTGGCATGTGTCCTCCAGCCTTTGCAGTTTGGGCTACAGTGTGTGAACAAGGATGGTGAAGACATTAACAACTTTATTTAAAGTAGTTGCATTTTACTTTAAAGACAAAACAGGAAGCCCTTAATTTTGCTGACAGACTTTTGGTGTTTGAGTTCTATTTAAAGTGAATTATGAAAAAAGCCTACGTTGGGAAAGAAGCTACAAATAGCTTCATGTGCCTTATGTAACACTCTAACATCTCATTATCCAACTACGAGTTTGTTCCAACTAGTGGATAATTCAAAGCAACTGCTACTTCCTTT
Organism: Canis lupus familiaris; assembly: GCF_011100685.1. Classification (NCBI taxonomy): domain Eukaryota; kingdom Metazoa; phylum Chordata; class Mammalia; order Carnivora; family Canidae; genus Canis; species Canis lupus. The sequence goes on along the minus strand of NC_049234.1, from coordinate 20,293,721 downwards.
AAATGCCTTGTTATTCTTTAATAAAATAGCGGACCCTTAATTCATTGAGACTCACTGATTTTTATTTTTTGCTTCCTACTCTGATTCATTATGTTTTGCCATTAAGTTCAAATAAAGAATTATGATAACTAAAAATCAGTAATAGGCTGAGAACTATTGCTTAAATGTAGATATATTTCCCCCTGTTTGAGGAAGTAGCTTTGGACCTACTCTGTTTCCTGCTGCAGGTTTTAATAACAGTAGTTAAGTTGGGTGTTTCTTTCTGCAGTTAATCAAAACTACTCCCCACAAGACTGAACTTAGCTTTTCCACATTTGAACTGCAGCTGTTTTTCATATGGTGGTGTTCCAGGAAGGATCTCCTAGCCCCACGAGAAGGTGGGCAGAGTATGAGAAAGTTCTGTCTTCCACCATTTCCTGCCTTTTCTGTTCCTGGAACCCTCAAAACAAAATGATAAGTAGTCTCGTTCCTTCAGAAAATCCTTTCCTCTGGGGCACCTGGGTGGCTCAGTGGTTGAGCATCTGCCTTCAGCTCAGGGCATGATCCCAGAGTTCCAGGATCGAGCCCCACATGGGGGGGGAGGGGTCCCTGCAGGGGGCCTGCTTCTCCCTCAGCCTGTGTCTCTGCCTCTCTCTATTTGTCTTTCATGAATAAATAAAGTCTTAAAAAAAAAGAAAAAAGAAAATTCTTTCCTCCATTTTTTTTCTCTAAGCAGGTCAGGCACTCAGCAACCAAGTTTTTTTAGCTACTCATCTCTCTCTAGGGGAACGAGAGGTAAGTAATATTTTCTGTTACTGTCAGGCTTTTACTGTAACAAAGTGATGGAGGCAGTGACAGACGGTACTCACTTCTTTTACTCAGTGGATATTTGTTCTATGTCTATCATGGGTCATGGGTCTCTAGGCTAGCACAGAGGCAACAAGGATGAACAAGGCTAAGTCCTCCAACCTGGCAAATTCATGATTTTATTTGGGGCCATAGACAAATAAGCCAGTATTTGCAAAACAGTGAGATTAATTATTTGAAATATATCTAAGATCTAATGTGATCTAAGCACAGAGATTAAGTTAATTGCCCAAGTCACATATTTTTAAAAGTGACAAACCAAGAACTAGAACCTAGTAACATCACAAACCCAAGCCTGTGCTTTTTCCAGCACTACTGCACACTGCCTTTCTATTAAGTCATTAATGTCATGGTTTTGAAAATATTAGCTTATTTTTGAAATGAAAGAACTTTAGCCTTGTTCATCTCTGTGTCCTCTATGTGTCTTAGTTTCCAAACCTGGGAAATAAGGATAAGGCTGTAATACCCTGATTTTAAAGTATTATTGATAAGTGCGGTGCAGTCACTTGAGCGTCCAACTGACTCTTGGTTCTGGCTCGGGTTGTGAGCTCAGAGTCATGAGGCTGAAGCCCTGTGTCAGGGCTGCTGGAGTTTCTCTCTCCCTCTCACTCTGACCCCCTCCCCCTACCTCTGTCTCTCCAATTGATAAAAAAAATAAATAAATCTTTAAAAAAAATAAAGTATCATTAGCTTTAAAACATCTTGTTTAATAATAGGTTGTAACGGGAGAAAAAACACTATTAAATGTACACATGGCTGTCAAACACTGTAACTGGTGAAATTAAAATGTGAAAAAATTTGAATATAAGAGATATATAACCAGTGCCTCAGGAGATTGTTGTGACAATAATTTAGAGCATTTATAAAGAACCTTACTCATCATCTAATACATAATAGGCATCTTATAAATGGTAGGGATTACTGCCATTATTGTTACTGAACTAAATTAAGATAGTATGTAAATATGAAGGGGCTTAATTATCTGACTCATAAGATAAAGATTTACAGTAGATTAATAGGGAAGCTGACTCTTCTAAATTACTATTCAGTTTCATAAGGAATGGATCTGCATTTGAAGGAAAAGGGGACAATAGACACAGAGGCACACCAGTATGCTGTTGTCTAGGAATCTAAATTAGTTTGCCACAGCTAGACTGCAAGGTGTGCATAGAAAATCAACCACAGATACAGCTGGAGCGGGAAGCAGAGCCAGCTCAGGAAGGGTCTTGAATGGGCCTTGGATGGCATGACATAGAATTTGGGTAAAATGAAAAATAAACATAGGGCAAAGAATACTTGAAATTAAACTTCTCTACAATTTCATTTGTTGCTGTTGAAGAAGGTAATTAGTTTCTTTATTCTAGTTCCCACACGGAGATACCTTAAGAGTTCTATAGTTTTTTTTTTTAAGATTTTTATTTATTTATTCATGAGAGACACAGAGAAAGAAGCAGAGACATAGGCAGAGGGAGAAGCAGGCTCCCTGTGGGAAGCTTAATGGGGAATTTATCCCCAGACCCTGGGATCACGACCTGAGCCAAAGGCAGACGCTCAACCATTGAACCACCCAGGTGCCCCGAGTTCTATAGTTTCAACACCTTTAACACTATGGTAATTCCACAACAAGTGATATCTTCCACTCATGTGGGCTTTAAAAGTCACAGAGCCCTTTCTTATCATAAGATCACTCTGTACTGTGAAGGGGGGTGGAACAGACTCTATCACAATTTATTTCTGAAGACCCTGATGCTGGGCAGATGACTGAATGACTCATCCAAGATCCTAAAGCCAATAAGTGGCAGATAGAGATTCACACTCATGGCTTTGACTTCAGATCAGAAGCCTTTCTGGAAAGAACTTCTGAGTCTTTCATCCTATCAGAATTGGGCTGGTCTATTCTCTTTTCCCAAATATTTTGCCTCTTGAACTTTCCTCACATAGATCTTCCTACCTAGAATCCCCCTTACTCCTCTCCTCATGATTTTCTGTTTATCCAAAATCTAACCACCGGAAAATTGCTAATTCAGGTTCTTCCCCATCTGGGAAGACTTTTCTGATCCTTTTAGCCATAGAGGACTTTCTCTGTGGCACTCCCTTATCCTCTTATGTTGCAGGACCAAAGTCTAAGATTAATCATCTTTGAGCTTGCTTTTCTGTCATTTTCTTCCTAATCCTTTTCCCTCAGTGATTCATAGACATCAATCTACCTTGAGTGAAACTGGAATTTTAGAACAGGAATTTTTAAAAATGCAAGAAGGGCTTAATGTTTGTTCATAATTTTACTTTTTGAAATAGGCTTTTTAGTCTAAAGAAAGTACCAAACAGGCTAAAAAATAAATTGGAAATGGAATAAGAAAGAACCAGATTTTCAATCCTCAATTCCCACATCTGTAACTCCAGGGAAACTACTGGTGGACGATGTGGAGATGTCAGCAGGGCTAACATCCTGGTGTTGCCAACAAGCATGAGAGATCAGTACAAAGTTGAAACATGGATATTTTTGGTCATTCAAAGAAGTACCTTATTTCACTCCAAAGAAAAGCCAAATTAGAGTGACTTCATTGTTGTAGGGCATGGACCATCTGCAACTGCCCTCTTTAGTTGCTAACAAAGCATCCAGAAGAATCCAGAAGAAGGAAATCTACAAGCCCCTGGGGTTTTCCCAAACTGCATTAGAATTGACCATAGTCCTTTGTCAGTGGTCCAGGACAACATGAAAATTGGACCCCTAAAGTCTCATGATGCTGTGGAAATGGCCTAGAAGGATTCCTTACCTTTAAGCCAGCTGAATAATTTTAACCCCAAGGAGATGATATGGTGGGATATGCATGTAAAGTTCCATTCTGGAAAATGGGTGAGGTTGGAGAATGGTGAAACCTAATCCCATTACAGTTTTAAAATCTATATAGCTATTAAATTCTCATATATTTATGTCTTCACTAGATTATGAAATACTTTTTGGCTAAAACTAGTCTTATATCTTTATGTATCGCTAGCAGCACTTATAGAAGGTAGATGCAAAAAATATCAATTAATTGATAAGATGATAACCTTTCCAAAGTTATTTATGTACTAATAGATTACAGTGTCAAATTTTATATTTGAGGGGCAGCCTGGGTGGCTCAGCAGTTTAGCGCTGCCTTCAGCCCAGGGTGTGATCCTGGAGACCCGGGATCGAGTCCCACGTTGGGCTCCCTGCATGGAGCCTGCTTCTCCCTCTGCCTATGTTTCTGCCTCTCTCTCTCTATGTCTCTCATGAATAAATAAATAAAATCTTTAAAAAAATTTTTATATTTGAGGTTTCTGGCCTTCTTAAAATAGTTTCTCCAAAAACTCTTATTAATTCATGAAGTGAATTAAGTATCAATAGATATCACACATTTTTATATCACAGGAATTATTATAACTTTTTAAAACATGCACATGCATTTTGTCCTTACCTTTTACCCAAAGTCAGGATTGTAGGTAAATGGGAAAGTACATGGGCTAGAAGTCTTGGGAATAATGCCTTAATGAAGTCTTTCTTGACCAACCACAGTCATGCGGAGGAAATGTCCTTATTAATACCTTATTTTTACCATGTCAGTATTTCTATCATAATTGTTATAACACTTTCCTACTTATATATTTCACTTTCTCTAGAACAGTGGTTCTCAACCAGGAGACATTTAGCAATGATGAGACATTTTTAGTTGTCACAACTGGGGGTGAGGGGAGGTAGGAGTGATAGTGGCATCTACTAGGCAGAGACTAGGTATGCTACTAAAAGTCATACAGTACACAGGACAAGCCCTCCCAACAAAAATCTTATCTGGCACCAAATGTCAATAATTGTGAGTTGAGACTTCAGAATATAGTAATTTATCAATATTGTGGTAATACATTAAATATTTTTGTAAAAAGAGCCTCCCTTTCAGGTTGTCTCAGGGCTGTGTCTCCATCTTGAGTCAGATAGATAACTGTTACTTCTTTTTCTCTTTGCAGAACCCAGAGCTTTATCTGTCTTCCAAGGAAAAGCAGTAATAAATATGTATTAAATGCTTACTTATGTGCAGGCACTGTCTCAGGCAGGGATAAAGCCTAAATAGAAAAAATTCCTGCAGCCTATGGTGATACCACCGTGAACACACCCATCTCATCTGATCTCAGAAGCTAAGCAGAGTAGACTCTGGTTAGTACTTGGATCAGAGAAAAAAATGCCTGTCCAACTCTTCTGCCCTGTTATACCCAAATAAGGCCAAGACATTCTTAATGATACTTTAAAGCTTTTTTAAAATGATCAATTCAAGAAGTTTAAAAAAATTATTACAGAAAAGAACAAGCATAGTTAGTTGGATGATATTTTAGGAAAATGTAAGATGAAGGAACTCAGATGTCAGTGAGGCCAGACTTCACATAGATTGATCCCCCAAATTTCTGGAGTTCACCTTTAACTTCTCATGTTATCCATTTTTGCAAGTGGGTGGGAAGATTATCATTGCCATGCAGGTAAAGAATCTTTCCACAATAGAATACACTAGAGTGACCATCATGGGGCAAAAGGAGACCTTGAGGATAATTACATAACTGGGGACATACTATAAAGAATATATCAAAGGGTCTAGATGTCACTCTGGTCAATGAAGGATTGTTTAAGAACTATAGTTAACTCTGAAGCTGGAAATCTGGTCTTTGTTCATATGTTGGTGTAATTCTGAAACTAATTTTCCAATGAGACAAATATTTCATTGACTTGAAGAGCACTCTCCAGTAGAACTTTCCACAGTGATAGAAATGTTCTATAATATACCTTCTGTGGAGGAACTAAAAAGTTACCCGACAAAGGCTATGCAGCAGGAAAAGTTTAAGGATAAAGCCCAACAATTCAATCTACCTTATGGTCCTATATTGGTATCCAATAGGGCAGTTACTAGCCCCATAGGACTATTGAGCACTTGAAATGGATAGTGGTGAGGAATTGAATTTTTTATTTAATTTTAATTAATTTAAACTTAAACATTCTTTATGGCTAGTGGTTCTGATACTAGATAATTTAAACTTAGAAAAATTTACGTTCTAGATTAGCATTGTCTAATAGGAATATAATGAGTGTGATATATGAAATTTAAAGTTTACTAGTAGCCATATTAAAAAGAGAAAAATAAAATTATTTTCTTTTTTTAAAGATTTTTTAATGTATTTATTCATGAGAGACACTGAGAGAGAGAGACAGAGACACAAGCAGAGGGAGAAGCAGGCTCCTTGCAGGGAGCCTGATGTGGGACTCGATCCCAGGACCCCAGGATCATGCCCTGAGCTGAAGGCAGATGCTCAACCGCTGAGCCACCCAGGCATCCCTATTTTCAAGAATATATTTTATTTAACCAATTTATGCAAGGTAGTATTTTATATTTAATACGCATAGAGTAGATCACTTACATTATTTTATTGAACTAAGTCTTCAAAATCTGGTACATATTTTATACTTAATAGCACATCTCAATTTGGATGTCAGATTTCCATTGGTTAACATGGAATATAGTCCTACAAAAACAAATATAGAGATATTTTTATGCTGCTTCCATTTTTTAATTTAAAAATATATTAGTTAAGATGAAACAACATTAAAAATGTCCTTCCTGGGTCACACTCACCCCATTTCAAACACTCTGTGGCTACATGTGGCTTGTGGCTACTGTAGTGGATAATGGAGTTCCAGACAAACAAAAAAACTAACAAAACTTAGAGGAAATTTATAGGAGTTGATTTTGTAGTGAGACAAGATAATAAGGCTGAAGAAAAGTTGACACTCTTCAGATTCAGATCCTGGAATTTCCTACCAGAACAAAAGTGGAAAATGAAACAACTTGCAGAAATGGAATGTCCCCATTTCCTGTTCATATTCTCATTCTCCAGTTTGTTCTTTCAGAAGGTTGCGATATTTCCAGCATGTAAATTTGGCATGTCCTGCTCCCACATGTTCCCTCTTTCTCCACTGAGGAAAACCTCTCTATAAACGAAGAGCTCCAGGGACTCAGCCCAGCCCGTGATAGGTCTTCACACTTAATTCTGCGTCACCACAGCATCCTCAGCACAGCATCTCCTGCCTCCATGGAGCCATCACTATCCTGGCTCATATTACTGGTATCTCCTTCCTTCCCTCTGGGTTAAGCAGCTGTTAAGAAGTACAAAAGAGTACTATACACTCTGGATTCACCTTCCTCTCTTCATTCCCCAGTCCAGAAAGATCAGATGTAAGAAACTGCTTGTTCAAAGAGAAATAGGGCTGAAACTGATCTCCACATTCCTATATCCAATTTTCTCCCCACCTTACTCTCCCAAATATTAATGGAAAACCTTTTGGAATGGCAAAGGGGGAGACAGGATGTGACCTCTAAAAGGGCATGCTATCCCTCAGAGTTTGAAGAAATCAGAGTCTCTAACATGTGCAGTCCACATCTTGTGAAGGTTATCCATATCCAGATGCAAAGAAGGCCCCAGAAGGATGGAACTTCTATTAGAGAACCACTGCCAATTGTTCCTTGGAATATCTTTCCTTGGAAATGAGAGTCTAGCCCCAAGATACTCACTATTAATCAGCCAACTGGCACATTTCAAATTTTCTATTCCATTTATAGTCTAATCTTGTCAGATGTTGCAAGGGCTTTCTGTAGGGCATTCTTTTTCTTAATAGATTTCAGGTGCAGAAGGTGGAGTTCATCATTTTCCTCAGTTCATAATATTTTATTATATTTGGTTCAGACAAGTCCCACTTATTTACGTATTTGTTCATTCATTCATTAATTTTGCTATAAATATCCTTTTATTCCCTTTGCTCACTCCTAAATCTCCCCTCATAGGCAACGTGCTAGTTAATATCTTCTCTATTTTAGTGTATTATACAAGATGTGTACTTTCTGTGTGCATGTATTTTAAAACTATCTATGTTGTTCATTTTATATTATTTACCTCATTTCTTAGCTTTTCGCTAGTGTCTGTATGTTGAAGATCCCTCCATGTTGCTATGTATTCCACTTACCTGTTGCTTCTAACTATTGTGTAATACCCATGGTGTGCACCCACTATACTTTGTCAATCCTCTGTCCAAGTGGGAGGTACTCAAGCTGTCTCTAATCCCCATCACCACATATAATTCTACAATGGCCTTCCTCACCCCATGTTCCTTTATATAACTACATGAGAATTTTTGGGGGATATTGACACGGGGGAGAGGGCAGTCTTGTGTATTTGGCTTGGCATTTTTGCCATGACATCTTTCACTTTAGAGGCCAGAGAACCAATATGGTTCTGCAAGCTGCTAGGTAGATCTATCCCAATTATGTACTGAGGCACTAAAGAAATAATCATAAGCTGAACCTATGGACAAACCGGACCTACTGTGACATGCACTTAGTCCCAAATTCCATTTATCATTCAGCCTCTCTATATCCTCATTCAAATAGGAAAGCTATGATGAATTCTGGGTTCCTTGGTGGCAGTGTCAGCTATATTCAACATCCCTCAAGTAGTCTGGGTGTTACTTTCCCCACAAGGTAGAGTTACTCTGATAAATGGTTTAGGTGCTGAGGATGAATAGGTGAAATATTTATTTTATATGCTTGCAAAGGTTGCTTTCTGGAATGAGTAGGCTCTAAGTATAAGAAGTATCTCAAATTTAGAAATTAGATGAGAAAGCACAATTTTTCATTTTAGTAGCTAACATCAGTCTCTGCTGGATTTTTATTTTTCCAGTTACGTAAGTCAGTCATTCACCCTACCCATTACTTGTCCCTAGAAACAATATAAATTATTTACTCTTATGTCACCACTTTTCCCCTGACATTCAGTACTATCACCTAGCCTCTATATTTCCAGGGTCCTTCTCCATTTCCACTAGGGAGCCAAGTTCTGAGGCAGCATCTGCATGACAAACCATGACTAGGAAAGAGAGAGAGAAAATTCTGGATTTATAGTCAGGTTGCGGGTCTCACATAGTAAACATACTCAAACATTCTCAACTCTCTGAGCTTTTTGACTCTTCTGTCAAGATAGTTTCAACATCTCCAATTAATTTGCTATAGGTCTAGATCACTGCCATGTCTAAGTTTTAAGAAGACAATCTAGCAAAGCATTAGGACCAGCCTTAAGATGTTAAAGCCATAGTCATGGGAAACTGTTCCTAAGCCAACAAACTTTTACTTACCTGGCCTTATATCCTATCCATTCTGTATTAGTTTCCTAGGGTTGCTGTAACAAAGTATTATAAACTGAGTAGCTTAAAACTATAGAAATTTATTCCCTCACAGTTCTGGAGGCTAGAAGTCTGAAATCAAGGCATTGGCATGGCATGTTATCTCTGAAAGCTCTAGGAGAGGATCCTTCCTTGCTTCTTCCTAGCTTCTAGCATGATGCAGCAATCCTGAGGCTTTTAGACATATCACTCCAATCTCTGTCTCCATTGTCACATGACATCCCTCCTGTGTCTCTCTGTGTCCTTGTGTCTTCACATTGGCTTCTTATAAGAACATGTTTTATTGTGTCTAAAGTAATTCATATGATCTCGTCATAACTTGATTACATCCTTAAAATCCCTATTTATGAATCAGGTCACATTCATAGATACCAGGGGTTAGAACTTCAACATATTTGTACAGGCGACACATTTCAACCCACAACCTACTCTATCCCAAGTCTAGACCAACATCTTTAATACCTGTTCCTTTATGTGTTCCTCTGTTTGATGTTGATATACATTCCCAGGTCCTGCAACTTTTTTAGTAAAAAAAAAAAAAAAAAAACTATTTTCTTCCAGTAAAGGAACTGTACTTTCCTGCTCATGCTAGATTGACACCATTCCCAGTCATCAATTTGCAGGCAAGAAGGGGAGGCAAGTGTAGATGTTGAGAGCAAGCATCATCTTGCAGGGCATTTATCCAAGGTGAGATTTTGCATAAATGTAAGGCTATTATAACAATGAGAAAGAGGGGATGCCTGGGTGGCTCAGTCCTTGGGCGTCTGCCTCAGGCGCAGGGCGTGATCCCAGGATCCAGGATCAAATCCTACATCGGGCTCCCTGCATGGAGCCTGCTTCTCCCTCTGCCTGTGTCTCTGCCTTTGTGTGTGTGTCTCATGAATAAATAAAGTCTTTTTTTAAAAAATGAGAAAGGGGTCACTTCTGCCACCCAAAAGACTCAGAAGAATTTGGGAGTTCAAATATGCTCAGCCAAAGAAAAACATGAACAAAGAGCTAATGTAAATCAGGAGAATGATGTATGAAACAATAGAGAATATCAGTTGATATAATTATAAAAAAATAACCAAATAGAAATTCTGAGAAGTAACAGAAATCAAAAAATCATTAGATGGATTTAATGCCAGCTTTGAGCACACAGAACAAAGAATCACAAACTTAAATGAAGATATGATCTATTTTAAAGAGAAGAAAGAAAAAATAATAAAGAAAACAGAGCCTAAGAGACACTGGGAAGCCATCAAACATACCAACATAAGCATAACGGGAATCCCATAAGGAAAGGAGAAAGAGAAATGGGGAGAAAGAATATTTGAAGAAATAATGGCTAACAACCTCCATATTTGATAAGAGAAATTATTCTACATATTTAAGAAGATCCATGAACTCCAAGAAGAAAAAGTCCAAATAGACTCACCCTGAGACATGTTGTAATCAAATTGCCAAAAATCAAAGACAAAGAGAGAATCTTGAAAACAGTCTAGAATAGAGCTTCTGTTCTGTGACTAGGATCTGGCTGCAGGAAAGGAGTGCTCAATCTCTTGGCTGCATTAACCAAGAGTTTAGTCTCTTCAGCTTGGAGGTGGAGGGGCTAAGGACTGCTGGCAGCTTTGTCTCTTCTAATGAGATACTGCAAGCCTTGAGTGGGAGCTGATGGGAGTGAGAACTCCCTATTCTTGGCTTCATCCACCCAGAGTGGAGCTTCCCTCAAGTTGAACACCAGAGAGGGGTAAGAGGAAAAAAGGAGATTGTGGCTTCAACGCCACAGACTCTCACAGTTCTCATGGAGAGTTAGTTAGATATTCTTAAATACACATTTCTACCACAGGACAATTTATAGAGAGTTTAAATGACGTGTGTGTGTGTGTGTGTGTGTGTGTGTGTGTGTTTATAGTTTTTGCCAGGTTTGCTTGTTTCTCAAGGCAGGGGCAGGGGGAGTCCATGGAGTTCCTCATGCTGTCATAAAAAAGTGGAACTCACCAGTGCAATACTTTATATACATTCTAAGATCTCTTAAGGAAACCTCAGTGACCAATCTGGAATACGCATGAAGTAGTAGACTTGCACCAAACAAACATTTCCATTTGACTTTATAGAATGCAACAGCACTTTCACGACTTTTAAAATGTTAATTATCCTACTGCTAGTTGATGTTGAAGCCACACTTTGCCACCACCGCAGGTGACTTCCCCATAAAACACAGATTTAGTACCATGGCCACTGCCACTCAAATGCTACCAAACTTGTATTTTCTGCATCCTCACTACTCCTAGCCACCTAGTGTTTATGAAGAAATAGGGAAACTATCCATGCTTTCTCACACTAGACCACTTTTTTCACTGAAATGGGCACTAAAGGAAACATAGTTATGCTCTGTGTAATATGACACCCCTAAAAAATATGCCTCCATAATCTGTCTGATACCTCACTTTGCACATACATAGACCTGACTCCATGGAGCCAGACCTGAAAACCAACCTCTGAGACAGGTTATCATTAGATCCCCAAAATATTAGTTCCTCCCTCTTTGCCTTTACACATACACAACCCTAATAAAAATCTTTAAAGAAATCTGGTCATGATGGCTTCTTGCATTAGTTTATTAAATATGCATATTTTTGCTTACCCCCCAATAGAAATTCAAGCTCTTCCTAAAGCAAGAGTTGGCAGATTTTGGCCTGTGAGGCAAATCTGGCCCAACACCTGTTTTAATACAACCTTGAGTTAAGAATGGCTCTTACAGATGAATATTTGTAATCTATTTCATAATAGAAAATGTTAACTTTGAACCCTCACTAAGTACAATGTTATTCCCTCTTAAATTAATTCTATTCTTCTCACTAATAGGCATACTACGAAGATGTTTGTACTTAATTATTATATTTTGAATTTTACCATTAAAAATATTTTAGAAATGTGCTTTTTATATAATATCATATATATTAGCCTCAAATTGTCTTGTTGCTCCACAAAGTCTAACATATTTATTATCTGTCCCTGTAAAGAAAAAGTTTTCCAACTGCTACCCTAATGGATGCCCAAGAGAATCTGAGTTTGAAGAATGCTAGAGAAGAGTACAAAGGTGTGAAAACTGGCACACTTCTGCACAGGATATAGTGTCCTGGATCTGAATGAAAGACTGTGAGAGCTAGTGACAGAGCTGTAAGGCCCAATAGCACAGCCACAGATTTGCAGCAGATGTGTCAATTTACTTCTTTCCTGACCAGATGGAGACTATAAAGTTGGAAGCAAGGCAACCTTCTTTGTACCAGTTCTTTACACTGTCAACACATAAACTCCAAAAAATAGCAGGCACCTTGCTTTCTTCAGGGCAAAACACTTTCAATGAATTTTTATTAGCCTAATTCTCACCCATATGCATGGCTAACTCACCGTGCAATGTTTTTTATGCTCCAGCCACCTGCACAGTAGCATGCTATATTTAGGTCAGAGGCAATAGGACTTGGTAGAAACTTTGCAAAAAATAGAAACTTAAAGGAAACTTAAGGATGTCCCTTAACCTAATCTATTAAATGATTTAATCTACCAAATCCACTGTTTTGTCCTCTATAAAATGCAAATTATAATACATAACTATTTCCAAGGCCAATACTTAAAACATTAAATGACCAATATACCACAGGCATTGATCAATCAGATAGAATGCTGACCATGAAGAGCAAATAAACCACAGAAACCAGACTTATTCATAAGTTGTATGGCTACTAAATGACAATCTGTGTGTCACGTGCTCAGCACAGAGTCTTAAAAAAGAGTAAGTTCTTCATAATTTTTGCTACCATTATGATGATACAATTTTTTTCTTCCTTAATAATGATTTCCTACCTTCTTTATAAATTGCACTGTATTTCACATACAGTGATGTATTCATAGTGTCAGGTCTTCTTTTTCTTTATTTTGGGATAATTTCACACAATAAAGAAATGAGCTCTCTTTAAATAAATATCTGGAAATTGGTAATGCTTAATGTTGGCATGATTGGAAGCCTTTTGGTCCCCACTGCTAAGAACCATAATTGGTTGTGAGATTCTTGCTAGAAGCGAATGAAGTTAGAGATTCTTAGGTCTTAATGAATAGCTAATTTAACAAGAAAGGCTTGTGGTAAATTTGATAGGCTTTACCCAAGTCATGAGCACATGGAAAAAACCCTCAGGCAGGAAGCCTTCATTATTTCTCCCTGGTTTTAATCTGTATATTTTTTCGGCTGAAATCAAGATATTGAACATTTCTTAGCATCAGTGATTAGGAAGGAGATCAAACAAGATCAGCAAAGTTTTATCTTTTGATTAGTTCCACCATGATATGTAATAGAAATGATTACTCATTGATAATGGATGCAACATGTTAGATAATATTCTAATTGCTTTAAACACATTTACTTATATAATCCTCACAACAACTCTATCAGATAATATATTGGACATCTTTCAGTTATCATTTCACATTCTCTTTGTCTCTCCTTTCCAGTGTTCTCCACAACCAAAGCGACCAGTTCTGCCTGGATTCCCACTAGCTTTATGTTGTACAACTGATAACAGCAACCAGCTTCAGGCCACCTGCCTTGATTCAGGCTGCAGTAACAAAGAACCATAGAGTGGGGGGCTTATCAACAACAGAAACTTATTTCTCACAGTTCTAAAGGCTGGGATCATGGCCTTTGAGTGAGGGCTTTCCGGTTCATAGACAGCCATCTTCTTGCTGTGTCCTCACATTAGAGGAGCTAGGGAGATCTCTAGGATCTTTTTTTTATAAGGACGCTAATCTCATTCATCTCCCAAAGACCTTACCTCCCAATACTATTACATTGTGGGGAGGTTAGGATTTAAATTTATGAATATGAGGGAGACACAAACATTCAGTCCATTGCACTACCTATTCCATTTGCTTTTTATCTCCAACCCCCAAGACTTCTCTTTTGATGTCCCAAAGTAGGACACCAAGGTAACTAGATCAGTGCCTGCATCTGCAACCTAGAAATAAAAAAAGGTGTTAACCTCCAGGCAAGTCTTTATTCAATGATGATAGGAAGCTGATAGGTTAATTTTTCCCCCAATATGGATAGTTTTCAAATGTTTTTCATATGGATTCCTTAGTACTGCAGAATTAAGCAACCAGTTAGCATATAGCAATGGCCAACAATATATCTTTGTATTGGCTCTCCCCCCTTTTCTGCTTCACTGCTCTCTTATTCTTCTTCCCCATGATCATACTCTCACAAAATATGTTCATACATATCACTAATAAGACTTTGTCTCAAGGTCAATTTTATGGGGAACCTGGTAATATCCCAGTTAGTACCAAGAGTGGACCTAGACAATAAACTCTCAAGATGAAATTTTGAAGCTTAATCACTCACCAGCCTGACAGCAGTAAGATCCCTATTGCTACTGGTAATTGGGGCAAGCATTACCATTGGGATTCAGTACAATTAGTATTAGAATATTTAAACTTTTACTGTTGTGGTTTTGGTATATGGAGCCAATGATAATTATACAATAGACTGGTTTTCTTTGTTGGAAGTCTTGAAAAAGCAAATAAAATCATAATAGCCAATTTCAATCAGGGCATTCTGCAAAAGCCTCTCGATCCTCTATGGAGGATCTATGGAGGATCAAGTTTCTATGGAAACTTGAAAAAGACCCTAATTTCCTACAGCTGCAGGGCAGATTGTGCTGAAAATCATGCCCCTGATCTAATTGTAAGAGTGGCAGAGCTTTAAGGGAGATTAAATGCAATCCTCAACAGATCACTTATGTCAAAGTGAGGGATCCTGCATGGAAAAAAGTGCAACTGTGTGACCTGGTACTGGTAGGGGTACAGTTAATGGATAAGTCTGAGACTGGTTTTTGTTTTTTGTTTTTTGTTTTTTTTGGTAAAATAAGTTGTATTGAAATATATACACTGAATTTGCCCCTTTTAGTATACAGTTCAATGAGCTTTGACAAATTCATGCAACCATTACCACACAAGATACAAAATATTTTCATCATCCTAAAAATTTCCCTCGTGTTTCTTTGCAGTCAATCCTCTCCTCCCATTTCCAGCCTCTGCCAACCTCTGAATTGTTTTCTGTCTATATAGTTTCACATTTTCTAGAATGTCATATAAATGGAATTATATGAGGGTTTTTCTCTTCTTTCACATGTTTAAAATCCATCCTTTTTGTACAAATTAATAGTTGTTCTTTTTAATTAATAGCATTCTATTGTGTATATCACAGTTTGTTTACAAATTAATCTGAGCCTGGGAATCTTGAATCCCCAGGTTTCATTGGGCCATTCATGTCAGAAAGGGAAGTCCCTTTCCTTCTGCTGGAGACCCTATACTATTAAGGGGCCACACAAAATCAAACAGGGAATTTCAGTCCCTGCTTTAAGAGGAAATAGCACACACACCAAAGGAAATACTAGAATCTGGATGTGTTAGACAGAAAAATACCCCACCCCCAGAATGGTCATAGCCTAATCCTTGAGACCTTCGAATATTACATGTCAAAAGTACTTGGTAGATGTGATTAAGATTAAAAACCTTATGGGATCCCTGGGTGGCTCAGCAGTTCAGCACCTGCCTTTGGCCCAAGGTGTGATCCTGGGGTCCCAGAATCAAGTCCCGCATTGGGCTCTCAGCATGGGGCCTGCTTTTCCTTCTGCCTGTGTCTTTGCCTCTCTATCTCTTTATGTCTATCATGAATAAATAATAAATAAAATCTTTTTTTAAAAAAACCTTACAATGGGAAGGTTTTCCTGGATTGGCCCAATTTAATCACAGGAGAGAGGAGAAAGGCAGAAGAGAAGGTCAGAGAGATGTGGCTGGAGAAGGACATGACTCACTTTTGTTGACTGTGAAAAGGGAGGAACAGTCCTACCAGCCAAGCATTATGGTAGCCTCCAGAAGCTGGGAACAGATTTCATCTCACAGCCAGTAAGAATATGGGGGCTTCAGACCTACAACTGCAAAGTATTAAATTCCACCAACAACCCAAATGAACAGGAAATATATTTTTCCCTACAACCTCCAGAAAGGAACTCAACCTGCCAACAATGTGATTTTAGTCCAGTGAGAACCATACCGACTTCTGACCTACAAAACTTTGAATAAAGTTGTGCTACAGGAATTGGGGGAACCGAGTGTAAAAGTGTGCCTTAAGGATATTAGAAAGGAATGTAGAACAGAAAATAAAGCCTATTGGGGGGATAAATTGATATTGGAGCACTTATACATGACTTGGAGTCACTATTCTGACAGATACATGAAATCTCTTCTAAAACTCTCCCAGAGGATGCCTGGGTGGCTCAGTGGTTGAGCGTCTCTGGCTCAGGGCATGATCCTGGGGTCCTGGGATCAAGTCTCACATCAGGTTCCCCTCAGGGAACCTGTTTCTCCCTCTACCTATGTCTTTGCCTCTTTCTGTGTGTGTCTCTCATGAATAAATAAAATATTTAAAAAAATAAAACTATGTCAGGATCACTCCTTAAAAGTTGACATGGAAATGGCCAAGTAGATGCCAAGACTTCCTGGCACAGTCTTGAAAGTCGGCTAAGAAGTAGGAATTTCAGAAGGGGTTTATTTTGTGAAACCAGAAAGAATCATAGGATACTACTTTCACTAAAACAATAAAAAATTATCTAATGAGGGTAACTCTCAACATTTAGAAAAAGTTTGATTGTGGTTGTCCTCTGCAGGGCAGGGTAAATGGCAAGAGATCTTGACAATGTGCATATCTGAATTCTAGAAGAGCAGAAACCAGGTGGCACACTTAAAACTTTAAGTTAACTGGATACAGCTTTAATAATGTACAGTAAACCAGGGGTGCCTGGGTGCTCAGTTGGTTAAGCATCTGATTCTTGGTTTCAGCTCAGGTCATGATCTCAGGGTCTTGGGATCAAGCCCTGCCTTGGCTCTGTGCTCAGCATGAGTCTGCTTGGGATTCTTTCTTTCTCCCTTCCCCTCTGTTCCTCCCCCTGCCTGTGCATGTGCTCCCTCTCTCTTTCTCTAAAATAAATAAATAAAATCTTTAAAATAAACATAACCTACAGTAAATCAGACTGGTTTGCAGGAACCTGAAGGAACCTGTAAGGGCTGCTTCATGCTGTCCCTAAGGGCAAGATAGAAAAGCATACTGTGCTACTTCGCTTTTACAATTTAAAAACAATAGCAATGTCAGATAAATAGAGGTCTGATGTCAGCAGCCATAATAAAAAAATTATAATGCTTTCAGAGTCATTGACATAGGACTTTGATGAAAAATTATGATTCTTTATTCACTTTTCAGAATTAAGTCAATTATCGAAAGGGCAAGAGGACTCTGGAATGCCTCAGAGTAACATATGGTAAATATCCTCTTAATCCTTTCCCCAAAGTGACCTATGCCCATTTGCCAAGGTAACTTACGTATTGGAGAAGGGCAGTACTCAGCATTCCAATAACTGTTAGATGCAGTGTCTGAGATGACGACAATGTCAGGTGAACCAAAACACCTCCACGTTCCTACTACTAAAAAGGAAATTTATGGAGGCTAGGTGATAAGTAGAGTTTTGTCCAAATCTGTCTTATACTATTGTAACGGGTCCATGGAATCACCCTGTGGTTATTTCCCTGGTCACGTATATACCTAGGATAGATGTTGTTGGAAAGTAGAAGAACCCTAAATTCAATTTTCTGTTCTGTAGATTAAAGGCACTTGATGGGATGAGCACTGGGTATTATACTATATGTTGGCAAATTGAGCTTCAATAAAAACAAATTTAAAAATACATGAAAAAAAATAAAGTTGGGACGCCTGGGTGGCTCAGTGGTTTAGCATCTGCCTTTGGCTCAGGCCATGATCCGCAGGTCCTGGGATCGAGTCCCACATCAGGCTTCCTGCTCCCCACAGGGAGCCTGCTTCTCCGTCTGCCTATGTCTTTGCCTCTCTCTCTCTGTCTCTCATGAATAAATAAAATCTTTAAAAAGAAAAAAAAAGTAAAGTCATTATGGTAGGAAGGACCAAGTGGAAGCTTCTGAAAAGCCCTTTCATCACTAGTCCACATAGATCATGAGAAAGAGTTTTTCATCATTGAGAAGAACCCTTCATCCACCATCATTGAGAAGAACCCTTCATCCACCCTTCATCCCACCATCAAAGACTTACTCAGGGAATTTGACAAAATGTAGGAGTAACTGTCCCCATTGTAGTGCCATTCAATTCACCTGTCCCATCTCTGCAAAGCCATATGAATTGTCACAGGTGATGTTCAACTATGATCATCTTCATCAAGTAGTAGTCCCAATCTCAGCTACTGTGCTAGATGTGCTACTTGGTATGCTACTGTCGGTCTGGTGAGTGCATTCTTCTTGAAACCTACAAGTAGGGAGGATAAAACCCGTTTGCTTTACAAGAGAGGAAAACAGTAATATTCATGGTTTGCCACACTGCTATGCTGACGCTGCTGTGCTCCACCACAAAACAGTTCACAGTAACCCTCACTGTATTAACAGTTCACTCTAATGTAAAAATCTCTGCTAAGATTAGCTCCAATTGTTGCATCTTACGTGTTTTGCCATTAAGAAAGATGAGCCACTTTGGATTTTTGAAGCAACATATACTACACTTGGGAATATTCATAAACTCATTCATTGCATACCCTAGAAGCCACTGCCAGTTTCAAGTGAGATCTGAAGTTCAAACGGGTTTTCTTCCCCTTTTTTGGGTGTGTGTGTTCTTCTTTTAAAAGATCTTCACAAATGTGCTTATGCTTCCTCTTTTATTTTCAGTAGCCATCTCTTTTCTCCCTCTCTCTTCTCTCTCCCTTTCTTTTTGTTTCTCTCACACAGGCCTTTTTTTTTTTTTTTTTTTCAAATTTTACTTCCTTCTCAAAGAATGATTCTGTTTGGAAATCACTAATCTATGCTGTTAAACTTAATAATTCTTTTCATCTGTTTCATTTAGTTTTACTTACTAGTTCTTTTATTTCTTTCTAAAAATGAAAGCTTAGGTCATTTATTTTGGATATTAGTTTTCGCCAAATGCAATAAAGGGTATTAATTTTCCTAAATATCACTTTGACTGCATCCTGTTGGTTTGCATTGTTACTCATTTCTAAACAGTCAGTGATTTCAGTTTTAATCTCCTCTTAAAAATTTAGAAGGGGTTGGCATGCTTTTGTTGCTAATGTCAAAGTAATTGAGTTTTATTTATTTACCTATCATTTGTTATATTTTGTTGCTCATACACAATTTTTGCTAATACACAATCCATATTTCATTTAAAATTAATTTTAATGAAATATGGATTATATGGGCTCATATTTTTAAAATATCTTTCAATCTTCTTGGCAGCATCATAATGCGTAACTTTAAAACTATTCCACTGGTGTTTCAAAACCAAATATATTCTCTTAATTGGTTAAAATAAGATTAAATTAACTCTACTATGATTCATCCATCTTCTTTTCATTTGTACAGGTTCATTTTTGACTATTTAATTCATTGGTTTCTGAGACAAGTGTGGTAAAACTTTCCACTAATATGTTCATGTGAAAAAACATGTTCATGTGGATTTTTCTATTGCTTATATTTCTAATACCTTTTACCATATATATATATCATGTATCTGTGTATGCTTGTGTTTCTTCTATTATTTATATTTCTAGTATATATTTCTCCTAAATAAGATGCATTCATGCTTCTGGTGGATTACAATTTTATCTCTATAAATCATTACTTTTTCTGTGTAATATTTTTCACCCTGAATTCTATTTTATCACATACATCACCATTCTTTTTGTTAACGTTTTCACAAAGTATTCATTATTTTTCTTTTTCTTTTGGAAATGTTATATAAATAGAATATAACCAAATTTGATGGTTTTGTTTATCTAATACAAGAACCTTGAATTCACTAATTTAATCTTCTTTTTTCTTTTTGCTACTCAGCTAATCTATTAACTTTTTATTTCATTGCTTATGCTTTTAATTATGAAGACTGATGATTCCCTTTACAAGAAGCCATTTTTGGTTGCTTTTAAGAATAGGTTACTCTCTGGGATCCCTGGGTGGCGCAGCGGTTTGGCGCCTGCCTTTGGCCCAGGACGCGATCCTGGAGACCCGGGATCGAATCCCACATCGGGCTCCCGGTGCATGGAGCCTGCTTCTCCCTCTGCCTATGTCTCTGCCTCTCTCTCTCTCTCTCTCTGTGACTATCATAAATAAATAAAAATTTTAAAAAATTAAAAAAAAAGAATAGGTTATTCTCTGATACTTATAAAACTATTATTGATACCCATTTTTTACTTCCTTCTACTTTCTATGCTAAAGCTAGATCATAGGACTATAGTGCTTCTGCGAGATTTCCTATTTCACTTTTACATGTTGGAGCTCTGCAAAGGTTTGGTACCTTTTATTCATCAGGACAGAGTGTTTATTTTGCACAATATTGTAACTAGATTTTATTTCCATGACCTAAGTCATAATTCTCCCTTTCTAGGCAGACAATCCATAGTCTGACTGCATGAGTCCTACATCTGAGGATTGTGTAGAATGTGAGGTAATGGTGAATGTCAATATGGCATGTCAAATTTAGTTTTTAGTCCCATGTCCCTGTGTAAGCTATAGGTTTCCTGGTGGTACGCCTCTTTCTGGAGTCCAACAGGCCCATTTTGGCAATCTCATATATTAGAACTACCGCTTTCATCTCTATCCCACCTCATACAGCTATTTCACTCTTTTCACTGACCAGCTTGTTCTGCAAAATAACAGAATAAGCCAACAATGATTGGATTTTTACTTCCTCTAGAGAGCAGTTAAACTAAACTAGAGCATCTCATATCTAATCAGATAAAGGTTTTTATTTACCAGTCTTGGGTAAGGTAACTACCCATGCACCCATGATTTGTAGCCAGGGAGTGAGTTTGTACTGCCGTAATGGCTCCGAGAATAACCACATAAATGAAAGGGTATAAGGGGAAAGCAGGAAGCATCAGTTACCAGAGGAACTCCTTAGAAATAGGGCAGGTGATGGTGAAGAGAAAAAAATGCCACATACTTTGTGTGGGATAGATATTTTGTGATTGAATGAAAGAGAGAAAAGGAGGTTAAAATTAGCAAAATAACAAAATGGTTACATAAACTAGAAGGAACAATGCCAAGCAGGCTCTCTCGCATGATTCAACAGCTGCATAAATGTGAACCTTAGAATGCATTACAATCTAACATGTACATGATTTTTGCAGTTCCAAAAGTATTAAATGATGCCTGCTTTCCATCTGGACTATGCAGTATTTATATGTATATTTATAGATAGTTTATCCTCACCCTACTTCAAAAAGGTTTTGCGTTGGCTTACCATGAAAGACAAGCACATAATCACATTATTTAACAGTAGAAACAGAAAACACAATAGACTCCAAGGGAAAATAAACTGATCAGAAACATAGGTTATAGCTATTATGACTGAGCATTAATTCTGGCTCTGGGCTTCTTGTCATCCAAGGCAAAATATACTCAGAGTCTGAATAACAGAAGATACTAGTTCATTAAGAGAGACAACTCTCCTGGGAATGAATTTATCTTATCATTATTCAAAAGATAGTAAAATGTACAGGGAAACCTTCAAGCAGATGCAGAAGCATTTTTTATAAAAATATTTTCCTCTAAACCATATGTTAAAAAATCAGAGTCTAACATTGAGGCCTTATTTAGACAAGGCATCTCTTTAGAAGCCTAAGATATTATGGTCTTTGTATGTATGCCCTCTTGGACATCGTTCTACTCATCTTCTGTACATAGTTAATTTCAACTGATCTGTTTATATTTATTGTCATTTTTCTCAAAGCTTTAATTTAATCACCCATTTGCACCTTTTATATAGGTTGAGTCAGGGGTTATTCCTACATACTCTGTAGCACCACTGCCTATTTCCATTGGAAGCATATGCCTGCACCATAATAAGGGATTATAATTTTCCCATTGCTAGAGTCAATGCTTACTTTTATGTCTATCTTCCTCTAACTCCAATGCCCTCAATTATGATTCTAAAAGAATATTAAAATCAAACTAAATTTTTTGGCTTGCCAACTTTGAGAAAAGCTACATGAATTGGATATTAGATGTTTGTGCTTCACAAGGAGAGTAGGACACATCACCTCTGGAGACTCTTCAGACAGGATCAACATTTTCCTCAATAAATAGATTTGGATATGGCTATACAGCTCTCATTTACTGAGTGATTATTATCTTCAGTCATTCTCTAGTTGGTATCATTGGGTTCCATAGCTTTAGGATATTTGTATACCAGTGACTCCCAAAATTTATACTTCCAGGCCCACACTACTCCCCATAAGCATCTTTAATTCATCCAGTTGTTCATACCAACCATCTTGGAGTCATTCTTCACTCCTCTTTTTCTTATACTCCAAATGCATTTGCTATTACCAAATACCATTGCTGGATCATATGATAACTAAACAATGTTTAGTTTTGTAAGTAACTGCAAAACTGTTTTCCAAAGTGGCTATACCATTTTGCATTCCCACCAACAATGAAAGAGTTTCTGTTACTGTATTTCCTCACTAGTATTGGGTATTGACAGTGTTTTGGAATTCAACAATTATAACTGGTACTTACTGGTATCTAATAAGTACTTGTTTTAACTTAAATCTCCCTAATTATATATGATATGGAGCATCTTTTCTTGCATTTACTACCTGTATATTTTCTTTGATAAGGTGTCTGCTCAGGTTTGGGGCTTATTTTTTTAAAAAGTGGGTTCTTTTTCCTTACTATAGAGTTTAAGAGTTCTTTGTATATTTTGGATAATAGTTCTTTATCAGATGCATGTCTTGCAAATATTTTCTCTTCATTGGGAGTCTGTCCACTCATTCTTTTGAGCTTGGATTTTGCAGAGCAGAAGTTTTAATTTTAATAAAGTCCAGCTTATCTATTACTACTTTCAAGAATTGTGCCTTTGGTTTTCATCCAGAAAGTCACCATCATATTCAAGATCATCTGGATTTTCTCCTATATTATTTTCTAGGGGTTTTATGTTTTTCATCTTACATTAGGTCTATGATCCATTTTGAGTCATTTTGGGGGGAAGGATGGGAAGGTCTGTGTCTAGATTTTTTTCTTTTTGCATATAGATGTCCAGTTGCTCCAGCACCATTTGTTGAAAAAAAGCTTATCTCACACCACTGTAATGCTTTTGCTCCAACAAAGATCAGTTGTCTATATTTATGTGAGTCTATTTCTGGGCTCTCTGTTCTGTTCCATTGATCTATATGCCTTTTTTTTTTTTTTTTTTTTTTACCAATACCATACTCTCTGAATTACTGTAGCTTTATAGTAAGCCTTAAAGTCAGGTAGTGTCAGTCCTAGACTTTGTCGTAATCCTTTAATATTAAGTTGGCTACTCTGGGTCTTTAGACCATCCATATAAACTGTAGGATCAGTTTTCCACATACACAAAATAATTTTCTGGGATTTTCATTAGATTGTGTTGAATCTATAAATCAAATTGGGAAGAACTGACATCTCAAAAATAGTGTCTTCTTATCCATGAGCATGGACTGTCTCTCCATTTATTTAATTCTTTGTGTTTTTTTTCATCAGTTTTGTAGTTTTCCTTATGTAGGTCTTATATATACTGCGTTAGATTTACACCTAAGTATATCTTTTAGAAGGTGTTAAATTAAGCAGTAATATGTTTTCAATTTCAAATCCTACATGTTCATTGCTGGTATATGGAAAAGCCATTGACTTTTGTATATTAATTTTGCATGCTGCAACCTTACAATAATCGCTTGTTAGTTCCAGGAGTTTTTTGTTTTGTTTTTTTTGTTTTTTTTTTTATTGGGGGGTAGGGGTTGGTTTGTTTTTAATTTGTTTTTGTATTTTTATCTATTCTTGAATATCTTCTCTGGGTTTGAAATAAACAACTAAAAAAATAAGTAAAGTCCATTGCTTGAATCATTAATAAAAAAAGTCTCCACTAAAAAGAGAGGAAGAGAGAGAGAGGACTAAATTTATTAGTAAGGCTTCCATTTAACTCCTTAACTAATATGTAACAAAAGCAAAAATTTAATTTTTTTCACATAAAAATTTATTCTGGTAGCCAGTCCAGAAGAGCGAAGGCTTCCTCACAAGGTCATCACAGAACCCAACTCCATTCTTTCTTGTTCTCTGATTCGCTAAAGTATTTTCTTTGTATGTCCTTAAATTGAAGGTTGTGGGAAAGAGGAAGGAAAATCAGAATGCAAATGGTCTCTTTCTAAGCTGGTAATATGAAACTTACATACATCACTTTTGCTCACACCTCATTGGTCATGATTTAGTTATAGGGCCATATCTAATTACAATGAAAGCTAAGAAGTATGCTTATGGTTAGCCAATCATGTGTCTGGTTAAAATTTGGTGGTATGAGGAGGGACCTAATACTAAAATCAAAAAGAGAATGGATTTTAGAGAAAAATTATGAGACATCATACCACACAATAGATAGAAATAAAGAAGCAATCTGTAAAACTTACAGAACCCATAACTTTATAGGTTCTATAAATTTAAGTCAGTTTTAATGAAGTATGAGAATACCAAAAGTTATAGGCAGTGGCATTGTATAACAATAGAATATTGTCTCATATTTTTTAAGCCTAGAGTATCCTAGGGATCCCTGGGTGGCTCAGCGGTTTAGCGGCTGCCTTTGGCCCAGGGCGTGATCCTGGAGACCGAGGATCGAATCCCGCATCGGGCTCCCGGTGCATGGAGCCTGTTTCTCCCTCTGCCTGTGTCTCTGCCTCTCTCTCTCTCTCTCTCTCTCTCTCTCTCTCTCTCTGTGTGTGTGTGTGTGTGACTATCATAAATAAATAAAAAAATTAAAAAAAAACCTAGAGTATCCTAAAGTGTGCTTCACTCTAGTTAAAATGAACAATTGACAATTATGTGAGGTGTTTGGACACATCTATGCTTTATTCTAATAGTTATCCCTTTATTTATTGATTACCTTATTTTTATGGCAAGCTATCTTAGCTTTTCATTTACAACAAAGACATAAAATTTGTTCTAAAAATGTATTTAACCAAAAGCAAAGAATCACATTTAAAGAAAAATACCAAGCAAATTATAATATAGACATGAGATTAACATGACAAAAAATGCTAAGGTAGTATACAAATAACTTAATCTATACTCCTTTAAGTATAGTATAGTATAAACATAAAAATTTCATTTTTGTTGATATTTCCAAATAAATTAATCATGGCTGAAAGCAAATAAATTACAGTTTACTTCAAGGTGTTTTTTTTTTTTTTTTCGGAGTTTCAAACTGTTCATATATCTCCACACTTTGATAGTATAATGTACTCCCATAATGAGATACAGTACATCATGGAAAATCATTAAGTAGTGAAATAAACACAGAAAAATTTTAGTGTTGAATTCTTTTCCATAAGTTACCATATACTGGTTTACAACTCTCTGAGCCTCAATTTTTGTCATCTATAAGATGGGATATTAATATCTGACCTCGCTTCTCAGATTTAAGGAATCTTAAACTGTTCAGCTGATACCTAATATAAATGAACCTACAAATATAAGGCACAGAGTCAGCAATAGTGACCATAATCCCAATCTGAGTAATGCCATCATACTCAAAGTACTCCTACTCTGAATTTGACCACTGTCATGGTGAAAAGTCTATCCATGAAAGGTAAAGAAAGGTACAGCCATGAGAACTCATGGTCAACATAGTCAGAATCTGATTCAGAAGAAGACTGTTCTAGACTGTCAGTGGAAAATTTCAGACTTCAAGAGCAAAATCAATCCCAACAAAACAAAGACACAATATTGAGAATTATCTTAATAAATGTCACTTTGGGGAAACAGTCTGGGAGAAATGGTGTTTTCGTTGCTTTTAAGATAGCTATGATAATAGTGTATATTTACACAATACACATTGTACAAATAGCTATTCTAAACAGTATCTAAACTGCACTACAAACGTACATATACATACACACAATCTTTTAGGTATTTTTTCTTTTTTAAGAAATATATCATTTTCTCTATTATAGAAAAGAGGAAAGTAAATCTCAGAATTCAAGTGCCTTGTCTAGGATATGTAACTCCAACAAGGCAATACTTAGAATGTCTACCACATTTATAGACACTCAATACATGTTTATTTGATAAATGAATGAATAAACAAATTAGTTAAATATTGAGAAAGGAACTGAAAAAGCTCAGCTCCTAACATGAAGACCTGTTTTATGACACTATATTGTTCTCCCATTTTCATTGAGTCACAATTCCAAAAAGTAGAAAAAAGTGATAACAATAAAATGGAAGCTTATATTATAAGGAAATTTGCTGATGGCCGAGATACTAGTTATATCAAATTTATAGTTTCAAAATTATTTCATGATTTTTTTCTGCCCCATAATGACTACTTATACCACTGCAGGTTGCCATCCATCAGAACACTGCCTACTGCAACTGCCAATATTCAAATCGCATTTAACCCACAGACCCCTTATAGGATCAAAAACAGGATGTTCAAATTAAGTAACATATATGATGTAAAGGCTGTTTTATGGATTACTTAAAAGTATTCATGACTATAAATGTTTCTATCCTTTGATCTGTGACTTTTTATTCATTGGCTCCATTTTTAAGATCTCCAAAGTTTCTCCCCACAAGGGGCCCAAGTCTGTGGTGATGAATCATGTGAGGGAGCTCTGTTTTTAATTCAGGTTCCTCCCTGCTATGAGCTTTCAGATCATGTACACAGAGCTCAGCAACCAATGAAATTAACTTCTCTGAGAAAAGAGGTGATATATGGAAATTGCTCAGCACCAGCTCGGTTTTCTCTATCTCAACTCACCTGGGGTCATACATTTCCAGAGATAGTTGCTATGGCCACTTGGTAGGGTTGAAATTATCACAACAACTTGGAAAATTAGATATGGCAGTAAATTTGAATGACTTTCAGTGTTTTTCAAATATTATTTCTAGATCTCAGGTATATAGATCCTATTAGATTTCTGTTGTGCCCTACTCAATTGACTCTCGAAATAGAAGATTGCAATGCAAACATTCCTATTATTTGCTCTATGACGTTTAGTGTTTGGTCTCTGCCTATCTTAAGGTGCCATGGCAAAGCAGATGTGTTCCAATAACTTTTCTGGAAATTCCTGGTTTAGAAGCTGATTGAAAGATCAAATTATTTTTCATAGGGAGTCCTATCAATGATCAACTCCACTACCACCTTTTCATTAAGGCTACATCTGACAAAGAATTCAATCTTCTTTCTGAATGCCTAAAAACTAGAGAAACCCAGCCTTGATAGAAAAATCTACCATTAAAAGAATGTCAAAAGAGTGAAGTGCCAAGAAAAAGAGGTAAAATCAAGTCATATGGCAAGGAAGTTGCTGCTGCTTTTTAAAATTATTTTTAGAGATTTTACTTATTTATTTGAGCATGAGTGAGGCAGAGAGGCAGAGGGAGAAACAGACTCCCTACTGAGCAGGGAGCCTAATGTGGGGCTCAATCCCAGGATCCCAGGGTCATGACCTGAGCTGAAGGCAGACACTTTAGCTAGCTGAGCCAGGGAGACACCCCTGTTGCCTCATTTATTGCTTCCTGTAGCAGGAGTGCTATTCAATTCATCACCAGTTGAGAGTGGCTTTGGGTGTGGATTGGGTTTTTTTTTTTTAACACATTGGGTAAAGATGACGACCACAGGCACACTAAAACATGTTGACTAAGCACATTAATTATGTGCAATAAAAGTGCAGCTACTATGCCGTTTGTTTTAAATAATAGACATAAAATCAGTCACCAAACCAAGAGCCCATTCCATTTGCATCACACAGAAAGTCGAAGATGCTTCAGATGCTTCCATTTTATCCTAAGAAAGTCACGTGGCAGCAATGATTGAAAATTGGCATGTGCTTTCCAGGGAAAGAATAGTTAAGTAGCAGTTGAAAATAGCTCTCTTGACTTAAACTGCTAAGATTTGATTCTCACTTGTACCAAATTATTTGTGACTCGGTTAACTCCTATCTGAAATGGGGATGGTGATATTTCCCATCTCAGATTGTTACAAGTATTAAATGAAATAAGAAATGTTAAGTGTAAGGGGAGGAAGGCGGGGGGTGGGGGTGAATGGGTGACAGGCACTGAGGGGGCACTTGACGGGATGAGTACTGGGTGTTATTCTGTATGTTGGCAAATTGAACACCAATAAAAAATAAATTTATTATTTAAAAAAAAAGAAAATAAGCAAAAAAAAAAAAGGTTAAGTGCATGGTATACATTAGGCACTTAATAAATGCTGGCTTTTAGTTGGGGTTCTTGGAAATACTGGAGACATTGCTCCCATGTCATAGAAAAACACTGTAGTTTATCTAACACTGCTAAAAATCATGGTCAAGTCTTTCTTATTTGGCTTCATCATTCAAAAATACCAAACCTTTCTTATGTTTCTGTTCTACAGATGCATTTATTTCCATATTACTCCTCAACAACCATTCTCAAAATAATGTATTTAAATAAAATCAATCTCTCAGATTCCAGTATTTTTCTATGTCCTACAAATAACTGAGTGAAAGGCTTGTGTCATTGTGGACAATCTTCTAACCTTTTCTAAATATTTTGTGCCCATCTAAAACTCTTAGAGCTGATTTACTTTATCCTCACATGCTGCTTTTATCTTGTAAAATACCCTTCTTACAGATTCATCTCACATAAGGATTTTATGTTTATATTTTTTTGTAGGAGGTAATCTTCATTTTTTTTTAAAGATTTTATTTATTTATTCATAAGAGACATACAGAGAGAGAGAGGCAGAGACATAGGCAGAGGGAGAAGCAAACTCCATGCAGGAAGCCCCATGTGGGACTCGATCCCAGGACTCCGGGATCACATCCTGAACAGAAGGCAGACACAGAACTGCTGAGCCACCCAGGCAGCCCGATCTTCATTTTTGTACTGCCATGAAGCAGCATGCACTAGATACTGCAGAGGACAGTTCAAGCCTGGCTAGCTGGGCTTGGAAGCACAACTCCTGTTAAGTTAAACACAATTCATAGACTGCTGTGATCAGTCCCATTCCATTTGTCCCAGACAGAAAAATCTGCTCATTTTTCATTTCCTTCCCTACATACAAACATAGTCACATGGCCTTAAATCTCATTAATCAAATGTTAATTTGTTACAAGTTATGTCTATTTCAATGCAACAAATTGCTAATCCCCAGATGACCAAAACTGCTCATTCTCTTTTTCTTCCCTTAATATGCTGGTGCCTGATATTTGAAGTTAATGAAGGTTTATTGTATGCAAGCCATCTACATAAAGGGTAGTCAATTCATATCAGGGCTCATTCTGTGCAATGCGGTTTGCAATGAGGCTGTTTTCAATAAGATGACTTTGAAATTCCCAACCATATGTGTCCAGATGATCATGAGAATAGGATACGTGAGGAGAGCTGGAAATGTGTTTGACTTGTGAGGCCAAACTTCTAACACATCATGGTGGTCTACTCTGGAAAGCATATATAAATATAAAATGCATATATGAAGGAAAAAATCTGGACTGCATTTCTTTTTTAAAAGTTTTAAATGCAAAACAGAATTTGCCAAATATTAAGAATAATAGACAAATTACCACACTAAACGGAAAACAGCTAAACATTGGTATCAGACTTCACTATTCCTAAAGTCCAGTGAGCATTTCCCATAGCTCATCTCTCATACCTGAATCTTCAGCCACATGTGGAAGGCATTGTTTACTCCCTCTCCAGAAACAACTTCTTCCTTCCTGAGACCTCTAAACTCTTACAGCCCAGGGCTTCTAGGGCTAATATTAGTATTAATATTCATGTTGCCTTATTATTTGAGGCAACTTAGTTCAGTGTTTTCTCAAATTCCATCTCCAAAATTAGGCCTGTGCTTTAACTGAGCATATTTCTAAGATAAGTTATGTAAATTATATACATGATCAAGCTTGCATTTTTTTCTTACCCAAATTAGGTACTGAAAGGCCACTAGTTTAAAATGTAAGTTCAACAGCAATAGTAAAAAAATATCCGTATCAAGCATTTAGCGTGGTGTTTTGGATTTCTATTGTTATGTAACGAATTCACACAAATAGCAGAAGCTAAAAGCATCATGAATTTATTATCTATCAGTTTCTGGACGTCAGAAGGCTGAGCACAATATAAGTGGGCTTTCTGCTCAGTCTCACAAAGCAGAAATCAGGTATTGGTCAAGTTGGATTTTCATCTGGGGCTCAAGGTCTTCTGAGTTCATTCAGCCAGTTCCTTGTAGCTGTAGGTTTGAGATCCCTGTTTTCTTGCTGGCTCTCAGCTGAGAGGATTGCCTTCTGCTCTTAGAGATGCCTTCATATGCTAGCCATGGCACTTCATCACAACAAGGAAGCTTACTTTTTCAAGGCCAGCAAGAGAATCTCTTTCATTTGGAATCTTTCTGACCTATTTTAAGAGCTCACGTGATTGTGTCAGGCCCATCTAGGACAATCTCTTTCTTTACTAGCTCAAAGTCAAGTGATTAAGGACTTTAATTATATCTGCAGATCTTTTTATCTTTGTCATGTAGTGTAGCCTAATCACAGGAGTGACATAGTGACATCCCATCACATCCACAGGTCCTACCAACAACCTGGAGGAGAGGATTTTACATCAGAGGATAGAATCCCTAAAGCCATTGTAGAATTCCTTCTACCACACTTTCTGGGATGTAAGGCACCAGATATCCATAAAACAGAAAAAAAAAAGCTTAAAAATTTACATAAAGGGAAATTATACACCAAAATTCTCCAGGCCCAGCCCAAAGAGTTGAATTCAATTAGAAGAAAAAGAGGACTTAAATATGTGGAATAATTGAAACAGAGAGACCTTATACAAAGGAATACAAGACAGAGAGGAAGGTAAGGACAGGGACCTAGATTTTTTAAAGGGGAATAATAAAAATCCTACATAATGAACAGTGTGACAATCAGCTCCCACCCAAGTACAGAACATAGGCAATCAAACTTATTATCTCTCAATCTCCCCAGCCCACTGGCAAAAGATTAGAGAAAATTTCTCTAGAAAAGTTGAGCCATTCCTGAACAATGGTCTAGAAATAGAATGAGAGCAGTTCCCCAGAGTAATAGCTAAATTCACCATTGATACGCCTCCATCCAATCATCCCCATTGATGCTGACATTTTAATGTCTCAGTGTTATGTAAGAATAGCCAGCTACAACTTGGTATTTCCAACACTTGGAATAGTTCATGGTATATAATAGCATGCAATAGCCATTTGTTGAAAGGTTGAATCAATGAATAAATGAATGGATTATACAGCACTAGAAAGTCTAAGTCATACTACCTTCTAAATCACAAAATAAAATTTACTTAAAAAAAAAAAAGAAGAGTTAGCAAAGGATTACTTAACTAATCAAATGAGATAAGGGCCGAAAGTGATTCACAAGTAAGAATATGATGTCATAAAAAGTGAATAATCAGAAAATAAGAAATAGCCCCACATAAAAACAAAATTACTAAAACTTAAATTCAGAAAAAAAACCCAGAGAAGAAAAAATTGATGAAGATATCAAAAACAGGAAAGAAAAGATAACTCAAGAATCAACCCAGGAAGTCTAACATCTAACTAACAAATGCCCAAGAAATGAAGTATCAAATTAAATTCTACAAGAACATTTCCCAAAAGGTAAAAAGAATCCCTCAATTTTTTTAGGAAAAAGGAATCCATATGACATCAGAACTTTAGGAAAAATTGTAAACAAAAGGTCACAAAGAATCAGTTATCACAATGGCATAAGACTTCTCAACGAAATACTGACTGGAAGACAATTGAAAAAGAAACCTTTAATATTCTAAGACAAATGTGGTTTTCAACTTTAGAATTCTACAACATGTCAAAGTATCATTCAAGGGTAAAATTAGAATAAAGACATTTTTAGATTATGGTTCAAAAGCTGCCTCCCATAGAATCTTTCTTGGGAAATTACTGAAGAAGATATTTAATAATATAAGGTAGTAAAATAAAGAAAAAGAACAACATGGGATGCCTTATTTCCAACATGAAATCCCACAGCTTCCCTCAAAACAAGTAGCTAATTTTCAAGCCAAAGTGGATCTACCTTATATCTCCTCACCTAAAAGCAGTTGCCTAAGAGAACATGGAATGGCCTTCTACATTCTCAACCAAGATGTGGGCTCAGGTTCAACATCATCCAGGGTGTAGGATGTACACTAGCCTGCTGTGTCTTAGTCATTAAAACACCTGTGTCTGGGAGCCAAAGGGTTGAGGTAGGGTTGGTCTCTCTTAACTAGTACCAATCACCCTCTTGCAGAATCTGTTTTTCCCAGCCCCACAAACCTAGACTCCACTGGATCAGAGGTCCTAATTCCTGGATGAAGGATGCAGGTTTGAAAAAGTTTCTTGGGGATCCCTGGGTGGCTCAGCAGCTTGGCGCCTGCCTTTGGTCCAGGGCGCGATCCTGGAGTCTCAGGATAGAGTCCCACGTCAGGCTCCCTGCATGGAGCCTGCTTCTCCCTCCTCCTGTGCCTCTGCCTCTCTCTCTCTCTATGTCTATCATAAATAAATAAATCTTTAAAAAAAAAGAAAAAAGAAAAAGTTTCTTACAGCTAAGAGTGTCGCCTGGTCACTTAGCGGTAGGAACAAGGTAACTTGTTCCAGTAGCCTCCTCTATTAAGTCTTTTATAGAGATGTCAGCCAGCTACTACCTTGAAGTCCGATGACAGGTTGCATTTAATAGAGGTACAAAGAGCAGTCTATATTGTATACTTCTTGTTCCCAGCCTTTGATGCCAGCCATGGCTGAAGCAGCTAGTTTTAAACAATGTAATGCGTACACAACTGTACCTTGACCACACCTCACCTCAGCTGTGCCACATATTTCAATTTCCTTCCCGGGGCTTATCTGGTGTGAGGCATCTGTCCAGCACTCATGTACATGTATTGAAGAAACGTGAGAAGATTAATGACCTATGAGGCAAACCCCAGTCATCAAGGATCATTAAGGAACCAGTGGATACACTTTTCCTTCTCCATTCCTTTTGCAAAAAACAATTCTGGGGCACCCCCAACATGGCTCCTCAGTAGGTTTGTGCAGGACTAGGAACCATTCTCTACACTGTACAACCAATCACAGATTAGCAAACACTCCAAGATATCAGGATGGAGGGAAGGAGGGAGGGAGGGAGGGAGGGAGGGAGGGAGGGAAGGAAAGAAGGAAGGAAGGAAGGAAGGAAGGAAGGAAGGAAGGAAGGAAGGAAGGAGGAGGGAGGGAGGGAGGGAGGGAGGGAGGGAGGGAGGGAGGGAGGGAGGGATAGAAAGGAAATAGGAGATAGGAAGGGAGGGAGAGAGGAAAGAAAACCAACAATCACAGAAAAACAAAATTATTCAGGAATGTAAATATAATCATATACAGTACATGATTTCATAGTATATGGGGATCCTTAGGTGGCTCAGCGGTTTAGTGCCTGCCTTTGGCCCAGGGTGCAATCCTGCAGTCCCAGAATCGAGTCCTGCATCGGGCTCCCTGCATGGGGCCTGCTTCTTCTCCCTCTGCCTGTGTCTCTGCCTCTCTCTCTCTCTCTCTCTCTCTATCATAAATCAATCAATTAATCAATCAATCAATCTTCATAGTATATAGTTTTTACTTGACCATAGTAATGAAAACTAATATGGATTTAAGAAAAATTGTAAAATAATTATCATGAGAGAATAGGGAGGGTCAATGGAGTGTAAGAGGTAAAAATCTTTACACAGCATTATTGGAAGTCTCTAGATTATGTCTAAATGAACTAGGTGTGAAGAAAATAGTTATTTAGAGACATAGAGAAGTACATGTTTTTAAGCCTTTCAGTCTATTGGATTTTAAAGTTGTGGTGTAAAAACAAAAAACAAACAAGACCACAGAACATGAAATTTACTACTTTAGCCATTTCTAAATGTATTATTCAGCAGTATTAAGTATATACACACTTTTGTGTAACCAAACTCCAGAACACTTCTTGAAAAACTCAAACTCAAACTCATTATCTGTTAAACAATTCCCCATGTCCTCTTGTCTCAGCCCCTTGCAGGCAACACCACTCTCCTTTGTGTTTATATGAATTTGACTACTCAAGGTACCTCAAGGTAGTGGAATCACAGTATTTGCCTTTTTGTGGCTGGCTTATTTCACTTGGCAAAATATCCTCAAGTTTACCCATATTGAAATATATTTCAAAATTCCCTTCCTTTTTAAGGCTGAATCATATTCTATTGTATTTATATGTCACATTTTATTTATCCATTTTTTCCATCATTGAATAGTTGAATTGTCTGCATATTTTGGCTACCATAATAGTGCTGCTGTGAACATAAGTGTTCAATTAAAGATCTTGCCTTTAATTTTTTGAATATATATCCAGAAGTGGAATTGCTAGATTATATGGTAATTCTACTTTCAGCTTTCTGAGAAACTGCCATATTATTTCCATAGTGGCTGTACTATTTTGCATTCCCACTAACAGTACACAAAGTTTTAACTTCTCTACTTCCTTGCAACACTTGTTATTTTCTATTTTGTTGTGTTTTGATTTTTGATGGTAGTCATCTTAATGGGTATGTGGTGTTATCTTCTTGTGATCTTGATTTTGTTTGCATTTCCTCAATGATCAGCGATGTTGGGAATCTTTTCATGTGTTTGTTAGCCATTTGTATAATATCTTGGGATAAATGCCTATTCAAGTACCTTGCCCATTTTTCAATTGGGCTAGTTTGGTCTTTGTCGTTGTTGATTTACAGGAGTTCTTTATATATTCTGGTTATTAACACCTTATTAGATGCATGATTTGCAAATATTTTCTCCTATCTATAGGCTGCCATTTTTACTCTGGTGATTGGGTCCTTTGGCGCACAGAAGTTTTAAATTCTGCTATTGTCCAATTTGTCGCTTTTAAATTTTGTTATCTGTGCTGTTTCTTTCTGAAAACACTCAATTTTCAATGCTTTTCTGTAATTAAAAATAGTTTGTAAAATGTTGTCAATGGTACATTGTGAAAACCTTATGAGACATCAAAAAAAGAGGAAATGGATATTTAAATCACACTGCAAGGAACAGGCAGGTGGTCAGGGATGCTTAACCAAAAGGGCAAAAGTAGGCCCTGAAATTTAAAGAATGAGTAAAATTAATAATTATAAATTATAGGAAAAGCTAACATTGAGTATTATAGCCATTATGCTAAGGATTATATATATATACATATATATATGTATATATATGTATATATATATATATATGAGAGAGAGAGAGAGAGAGAGAGAGAGAATGGTTTTATACACACACACACACACACACACACACACACACAAACACACAGAGGGAGGGAGTTCTCCTTTAATCTTTCCAGTGACCCCACAGTGACATAAGCACTATTACATTCAGAGGAGAAAACTAAAGTTCAGAGCAGTTAAGCCACTTCCCCAAATTCTCCCAGATGGTAAGCAGCAAAGCTGAGAAGTGAAACAGTCTAATCGGAGGACAAAACATGACAAAGCACATGCTCTTAGCTATTCTGTCTCTTTTAATAAAAGAATTTGTATAAGGGATTCCAGGCAGAGGGAGCAAGATGAGACAAGCACAGAAGTATGATACAGCACGCTCAGCTGGAGAAGCTGTAGGAAGTTTGAAGAGCTGGACAGCATTCCAATGAGAGGCTTAGATCCTCACAGAGTCTTGTGTGTAGGGAAGGCCTTTAAATGTGTGAGTGCAAACTGTAGGAACCATTAGAGGATTTAGGAAAAGAGGAATGATCTGGTAAATTTGTCTTTAAGAAGACTCATTCTGATTGTGTAGAAAATGGACTGGAAGGTGGACAGACTGGAACATGAAAACCATGCAGTTACAAAGATGGTGCAGGGAAAGCCTGATTTAAGGCAGAGGCTGGGGATCCCTGGGTGGCGCAGTGGTTTAGCGCCTGCCTTTGGCCCAGGGCGCGATCCTGGAGACCCGGGATCGAATCCAACATCGGGCTCCCGGTGCATGGAGCCTGCTTCTCCCTCTGCCTATGTCTCTGCCTCTCTCTCTCTCTCTCTCTCTCTGTGACTATCATAAAATAAAAAAACAAAAAAAAATTATAAGGCAGAGGCTGTCCGATGGACAGAGGATGCTTATTTTTGAGAGTCTAAGGTATGAATGAGATCGAATCTGCAGGACTTCATGCTCAAATGTGTATGGTACGTGAGTCAGAGAAAAGGGATAAGGGCAGTGGTGTGGGGGTAAATGTTTAACAGCCTGCTTTCCAGGAGAACAAGAAACACTAATACCCATGGGTTTGTAGCATTTACCAATGTCCAGGGTATGACTACTGAATATACAGCAATCTCACCATACAGAAATAATAGAAGTAAATTCCCTCAAAAACACAGAAAACAGCAAAATTAAGTAGAATAATTAGAACATAACAAAACTATTTTCTTTGTTTTGAATATAATTTGTTTAGTCGTAAGTTTATACAGTTTGGGTTTTTAAATAATGGCTGTATTTAGCAACTGGCTTACAAAATCCCTGAAAATTTCACCATGAGCCAGTGTGGGCCAACTCCAGCACACGAACTGGAAGACACTCAAAGTTCTGGTACCTTAGGTGTGATCGATCCCCTCCAGGAAGCCTCCCTTAATCCTACCACAAGTAAGGAGAGAAGTCCATCTCTGGGCTCCCATGGCATCTGGTGTAGAGTTTTACCATTGCTTATTTCACACCAAAATTTCATGGCCTATTTGAGTCTTATCTTCTCACTAGTGACATTTCAGTGCTTAGGAAATAAGTTCCAACTTTTTCAAAATATTTTTCTGCCACAGCTGGGCCCTGAAGTACAAAGACAAATAAGAGATAGTTCCTATCTCCAAGAAGTTCATCATCCAGGAAGAGAGACAGATAGTAAACATTACCAAAAATCCACTCTAGTAAGAACTATGATAGAGGTCAAAATGGGGTACAAAGAAGGCACAGATGGATGCCAGCAGACCCAAACCAATCGTTGGTCAGTCAGAAGAAGGATCCTGGAAGTGCTGACATCCAATACTCACGATTCTATCAACATTTTCAGCCTTAATCTTTAACCAGATAAATAAAAACAAGCAAACCAACAAACCAAACCAAAAAAAAAAAAAATTTACATGAACAGCAACCTAAAAGCATTAAAGCTAAAACACTAAAGCCAATTTGAGAGTTAATGGAGAGAAAGCCCTCTGAGTATTTTTTTACTCTTAAGATTCTATATATTTAAAACAGTCCAGATTTCCAGGGATAATTTTATAGTTCCTTCATTTTCCAGAAGGAAGTATTGGCTTGAGTCAGGAAGAAGCTTCTGAATTCTCTAAACACAGGAGTAAAGAAACAGGGTGTTGATCTTCCCCCCTGTCTCAGTACCCAAAATCAGGCCCTCAAAAGAAGAAAATTTATAGGAAACTCTCTTAAAAGTCTAAGAGGTTTTCTTGTCTTCCTTCCTCAATTAGAGGAATGAAGCAACTCGACCCCTATCTCATGCAGGGATGCTTTGGGGTAATTGAGTCATTACTGTCACTGCTCCAGACACCCTCAGCAAACATTCAGTTGCTGGGGTCCTTGGCAGGATTCTCATGCCAGGGGCTCATATGCAAAAACTGAGCACCAAAGTGAAAAGCCATTCGTCCTTGAGAGAGGGAGCTCCTTCAGGATTGTGGACCATAGGTCACTGCAGATTGGGTATTTTGCAGTGTTCAAAACATATTTAGTGCTACTGATTTTTTGCATATGTATGCTTTATCAGGATAAATAGGGACCATCTTTCCAGAAAGGTTGTGAGGTCCACAAGCACAATGTAGGTGGGATATCATTGTTACCAAATAAGTCAATTTTCTGGCTTTTGACACTACGAAGTCTATTTTAAA